>NW_025746794.1:0-67500 GCF_021184085.1 Oncorhynchus gorbuscha
AAGGTTATGAGTTCAAGCCCCACCAGGAGCAAGTATTCTTCTTGAAGCCTCTGCCTGTCTATTTCTATTCCGGAAAATGATAATTTATTCAATCCATTTAGGAGTACAATTCATCGGTAATAGGTATGTCATTGAGATGACAGGTCAGAGTGCAGGCAGAGATAGAATACAAATTCATAGCCTTCTGTATCACCAGCAAAGCAGGGTCAAGCCTGCTCGAAATTCCAAGAGGATGGTTGTTTGCGAATTGAGTTGGTGCTTCGGCAGAGAAAATAATCACCTAACGTGGGGCTCGAACCCACGACCCTGAGATTAAGAGTCTCATGCTCTACCGACTGAGCTAGCCAGGTACCTCAATAGTGAGTTTGACTTTGTTCGAATATCGTACATCCCAGTTTCTGCAAAATATGGTGATCAGTGAGTGTTGTTGATGGATTCTGTGGTGCAATCTGTTAGCGTGTTGTACTTATATAGCAGTATACACTAATTCGATGCGAAGGTTATGAGTTCAAGCCCCACCAGGAGCAAGTATTCTTCTTGAAGCCTCTGCCTGTCTATTTCTATTCCGGAAAATGATAATTTATTCAATCCATTTAGGAGTACAATTCATCGGTAATAGGTATGTCATTGAGATGACAGGTCAGAGTGCAGGCAGAGATAGAATACAAAATTCATAGCCTTCTGTATCACCAGCAATGCAGGGTGGCAAGCCTGCTCGAAATTCCAAGAGGATGGTTGTTTGCGAAGTGAGTTGGTGTTTTGGCAGAGAAAATAAACACCCAACGTGGGGCTCGAACCCACGACCCTGAGATTAAGAGTCTCATGCTCTACCGACTGAGCTAGCCAGGTAACCAGTAGTGATTGTGACTTGGTTCGAATATCGTACATCCCAGTTTCTGCAAAATATGGTGATCAGTGAGTGTTGTTGATGGATCCTGTGGTGCAATCTGTTAGCGTGTTGTACTTATACAGCAGTATACACTAATTCGATGCGAAGGTTATGAGTTCAAGCCCCACCAGGAGCAAGTATTCTTCTTGAAGCCTCTGCCTGTCTATTTCTATTCCGGAAAATGATAATTTATTCAATCCATTTAGGAGTACAATTCATCGGTAATAGGGATGTCATTGAGATGACAGGTCAGAGTGCAGGCAGAGATAGAATACAAATTCATAGCCTTCTGTATCACCAGCAATGCAGGGTGGCAAGCCTGCTCGAAATTCCAAGAGGATGGTTGTTTGCGAAGTGAGTTGGTGCTTCGGCAGAGAAAATAATCACCTAACGTGGGGCTCGAACCCACGACCCTGAGATTAAGAGTCTCATGCTCTACCGACTGAGCTAGCCAGGTACCTCAATAGTGAGTTTGACTTGGTTCGAATATCGTACATCCCAGTTTCTGCAAAATATGGTGATCAGTGAGTGTTGTTGATGGATCCTGTGGTGCAATCTGTTCGCGTGTTGTACTTATACAGCAGTATACACTAATTCGATGCGAAGGTTATGAGTTCAAGCCCCACCAGGAGCAAGTATTCTTCTTGAAGCCTCTGCCTGTCTATTTCTATTCCGGAAAATGATAATTTATTCAATCCATTTAGGAGTACAATTCATCGGTAATAGGTATGTCATTGAGATGACAGGTCAGAGTGCAGGCAGAGATAGAATACAAATTCATAGCCTTCTGTATCACCAGCAATGCAGGGTGGCAAGCCTGCTCGAAATTCCAAGAGGATGGTTGTTTGCGAAGTGAGTTGGTGTTTTGGCAGAGAAAATAAACACCCAACGTGGGGCTCGAACCCACGACCCTGAGATTAAGAGTCTCATGCTCTACCGACTGAGCTAGCCAGGTACCTCAATAGTGAGTTTGACTTGGTTCGAATATCGTACATCCCAGTTTCTGCAAAATATGGTGATCAGTGAGTGTTGTTGATGGATCCTGTGGTGCAATCTGTTAGCGTGTTGTACTTATACAGCAGTATACAGCAATTAGAGGACAAGGTTATGAGTTCAAGCCCCACCAGGAGCAAGTATTCTTCTTGAAGCCTCTGCCTGTCTATTTCTATTCCGGAAAATGATAATTTATTCAATCCATTTAGGAGTACAATTCATCGGTAATAGGTATGTCATTGAGATGACAGGTCAGAGTGCAGGCAGAGATAGAATACAAAATTCATAGCCTTCTGTATCACCAGCAATGCAGGGTGGCAAGCCTGCTCGAAATTCCAAGAGGATGGTTGTTTGCGAAGTGAGTTGGTGCTTTGGCAGAGAAAATAAACACCCAACGTGGGCTCGAACCCACGACCCTGAGATTAAGAGTCTCATGCTCTACCGACTGAGCTAGCCAGGTAACCAGTAGTGATTTGACTTGGTTCGAATATCGTACATCCCAGTTTCTGCAAAATATGGTGATCAGTGAGTGTTGTTGATGGATCCTGTGGTGCAATCTGTTAGCGTGTTGTACTTATACAGCAGTATACACTAATTCGATGCGAAGGTTATGAGTTCAAGCCCCACCAGGAGCAAGTATTCTTCTTGAAGCCTCTGCCTGTCTATTTCTATTCCGGAAAATGATAATTTATTCAATCCATTTAGGAGTACAATTCATCGGTAATAGGGATGTCATTGAGATGACAGGTCAGAGTGCAGGCAGAGATAGAATACAAATTCATAGCCTTCTGTATCACCAGCAATGCAGGGTGGCAAGCCTGCTCGAAATTCCAAGAGGATGGTTGTTTGCGAAGTGAGTTGGTGCTTCGGCAGAGAAAATAATCACCTAACGTGGGGCTCGAACCCACGACCCTGAGATTAAGAGTCTCATGCTCTACCGACTGAGCTAGCCAGGTAACTATTAGTGATTATGACTTGGTTCGAATATCGTACATCCCAGTTTCTGCAAAATATGGTGATCAGTGAGTGTTGTTGATGGATCCTGTGGTGCAATCTGTTCGCGTGTTGTACTTATACAGCAGTATACAGCAATTAGATGACAAGGTTATGAGTTCAAGCCCCACCAGGAGCAAGTATTCTTCTTGAAGCCTCTGCCTGTCTATTTCTATTCCGGAAAATGATAATTTATTCAATCCATTTAGGAGTACAATTCATCGGTAATAGGGATGTCATTGAGATGACAGGTCAGAGTGCAGGCAGAGATAGAATACAAATTCATAGCCTTCTGTATCACCAGCAATGCAGGGTGGCAAGCCTGCTCGAAATTCCAAGAGGATGGTTGTTTGCGAAGTGAGTTGGTGCTTCGGCAGAGAAAATAATCACCTAACGTGGGGCTCGAACCCACGACCCTGAGATTAAGAGTCTCATGCTCTACCGACTGAGCTAGCCAGGTACCTCAATAGTGAGTTTGACTTGGTTCGAATATCGTACATCCCAGTTTCTGCAAAATATGGTGATCAGTGAGTGTTGTTGATGGATCCTGTGGTGCAATCTGTTAGCGTGTTGTACTTATACAGCAGTATACAGCAATTAGATGCAAGGTTATGAGTTCAAGCCCCACCAGGAGCAAGTATTCTTCTTGAAGCCTCTGCCTGTCTATTTCTATTCCGGAAAATGATAATTTATTCAATCCATTTAGGAGTACAATTCATCGGTAATAGGTATGTCATTGAGATGACAGGTCAGAGTGCAGGCAGAGATAGAATACAAATTCATAGCCTTCTGTATCACCAGCAAAGCAGGGTGGCAAGCCTGCTCGAAATTCCAAGAGGATGGTTGTTTGCGAAGTGAGTTGGTGCTTCGGCAGAGAAAATAATCACCTAACGTGGGGCTCGAACCCACGACCCTGAGATTAAGAGTCTCATGCTCTACCGACTGAGCTAGCCAGGTACCTCAATAGTGAGTTTGACTTGGTTCGAATATCGTACATCCCAGTTTCTGCAAAATATGGTGATCAGTGAGTGTTGTTGATGGATCCTGTGGTGCAATCTGTTAGCGTGTTGTACTTATACAGCAGTATACACTAATTCGATGCAAGGTTATGAGTTCAAGCCCCACCAGGAGCAAGTATTCTTCTTGAAGCCTCTGCCTGTCTATTTCTATTCCGGAAAATGATAATTTATTCAATCCATTTAGGAGTACAATTCATCGGTAATAGGTATGTCATTGAGATGACAGGTCAGAGTGCAGGCAGAGATAGAATACAAATTCATAGCCTTCTGTATCACCAGCAATGCAGGGTGGCAAGCCTGCTCGAAATTCCAAGAGGATGGTTGTTTGCGAAGTGAGTTGGTGCTTTGGCAGAGAAAATAAACACCCAACGTGGGGCTCGAACCCACGACCCTGAGATTAAGAGTCTCATGCTCTACCGACTGAGCTAGCCAGGTACCTCAATAGTGATTTGACTTGGTTCGAATATCGTACATCCCAGTTTCTGCAAAATATGGTGATCAGTGAGTGTTGTTGATGGATCCTGTGGTGCAATCTGTTAGCGTGTTGTACTTATACAGCAGTATACAGCAATTAGATGCAAGGTTATGAGTTCAAGCCCCACCAGGAGCAAGTATTCTTCTTGAAGCCTCTGCCTGTCTATTTCTATTCCGGAAAATGATAATTTATTCAATCCATTTAGGAGTACAATTCATCGGTAATAGGGATGTCATTGAGATGACAGGTCAGAGTGCAGGCAGAGATAGAATACAAATTCATAGCCTTCTGTATCACCAGCAATGCAGGGTGGCAAGCCTGCTCGAAATTCCAAGAGGATGGTTGTTTGCGAAGTGAGTTGGTGCTTTGGCAGAGAAAATAAACACCCAACGTGGGGCTCGAACCCACGACCCTGAGATTAAGAGTCTCATGCTCTACCGACTGAGCTAGCCAGGTAACCAGTAGTGATTTGACTTGGTTCGAATATCGTACATCCCAGTTTCTGCAAAATATGGTGATCAGTGAGTGTTGTTGATGGATCCTGTGGTGCAATCTGTTAGCGTGTTGTACTTATACAGCAGTATACACTAATTCGATGCGAAGGTTATGAGTTCAAGCCCCACCAGGAGCAAGTATTCTTCTTGAAGCCTCTGCCTGTCTATTTCTATTCCGGAAAATGATAATTTATTCAATCCATTTAGGAGTACAATTCATCGGTAATAGGTATGTCATTGAGATGACAGGTCAGAGTGCAGGCAGAGATAGAATACAAATTCATAGCCTTCTGTATCACCAGCAATGCAGGGTGGCAAGCCTGCTCGAAATTCCAAGAGGATGGTTGTTTGCGAAGTGAGTTGGTGTTTTGGCAGAGAAAATAAACACCCAACGTGGGGCTCAACCCACGACCCTGAGATTAAGAGTCTCATGCTCTACCGACTGAGCTAGCCAGGTACCTCAATAGTGAGTTTGACTTGGTTCGAATATCGTACATCCCAGTTTCTGCAAAATATGGTGATCAGTGAGTGTTGTTGATGGATCCTGTGGTGCAATCTGTTCGCGTGTTGTACTTATACAGCAGTATACAGCAATTAGATGACAAGGTTATGAGTTCAAACCCCACCAGGAGCAAGTATTCTTCTTGAAGTCTCTGCCTGTCTATTTCTATTCCGGAAAATTATAATTTATTCAATCCATTTAGGAGTACAAGTCATCGGTAATAGGTATGTCATTGAGATGACAGGTCAGAGTGCAGGCAGAGATAGAATACAAATTCATAGCCTTCTGTATCACCAGCTATGCAGGGTGGCAAGCCTGCTCGAAATTCCAAGCAGATGGTTTGCGAAGTGAGTTGGTGCTTCGGCAGAGAAAATAATCACCTAACGTGGGGCTCTAACCCACGACCCTGAGATTAAGAGTCTCATGCTCTACCGACTGAGCTAGCCAGGTACCTCTATAGTAATATTGACTTGGTCCGAATATCATACAGCCCCGTTTCTGCAAAATATGGAGTTATGTGAGAGTGTTGGTGATGGATCCTGTGGTGCAATCTGTTAGCGTGTTGTACTTATACAGCAGTATACAGTAATTCGATGCGAAGGTTATGAGTTCAAGCCCCACCAGGAGCAAGTATTCTTCTTGAAGCCTCTGCCTGTCTATTTCTATTCCGGAAAATGATAATTTATTCAATCCATTTAGGAGTACAAGTCATCGGTAATAGTTATGTCATTGAGATGACAGGTGAGAGTGCAGGTAGAGATAGAATACAAATTCATAGCCTTCTGTATCACCAGCAAAACAGGGTGGCAAGCCTGCTCGAAATTCCAAGAGGATGGTTGTTTGCGAAGTGAGTTGGTGCTTTGGCAGAGAAAATAAACACCCAACGTGGGGCTCGAACCCACTACACTGCGATTAAGAGTCTCATGCTCTACCGACTGAGCTAGCCAGGTACCTCAATAGTGAGTTTGACTTGGTTCGAATATCGTACATCCCAGTTTCTGCAAAATATGGTGATCAGTGAGTGTTGTTGATGGATCCTGTGGTGCAATCTGTTCGCGTGTTGTACTTATACAGCAGTATACAGCAATTAGAGGACAAGGTTATGAGTTCAAGCCCCACCAGGAGCAAGTATTCTTCTTGAAGCCTCTGCCTGTCTATTTCTATTCCGGAAAATTATAATTTATTCAATACATTTAGGAGTACAATTCATCGGTAATAGGGATATCATTGAGATGACAGGTCAGAGTTCAGGCAGAGATAGAATACAAATTCATAGCCTTCTGTATCACCAGCTATGCAGGGTGGCAAGCCTGCTCAAAATTCCAAGCGGATGGCTGTTTACGAAGTGAGTTAGTGCTTCGGCAGAGAAAATAATCACCTAACGTGGGGCTCAAACCCACGTCCCTGAGATTAAGAGTCTCATGCTCTACCAACTGAGCTAGCCAGGCACCTTTATGGTAATATTGACTTGGTTCGAATATCGTACATCGTAGTTTCTGCAAAATATGGTGATCAGTGAGCGTTGTTGATGGATCCTGTGGTGCAATCTGTTCGCGTGTTGTACTTATACAGCAGTATACAGTAATTCGATGCGAAGGTTATGAGTTCAAACCCCACCAGGAGCAAGTATTGTTCTTGAAGCCCCTGCCTGTCCATTTCTATTCCGGAAAATGATAATTTATTCAATCCATTTAGGAGTACAATTCATCGGTAATAGGTATGTCATTGAGATGACAGGTCAGAGTGCAGGCAGAGATAGAATACAAATTCATAGCCTGCTGTATCACCAGCAAAGCAGGGTGTCAAGCCTGCTCGAAATTCCAAGAGGATGGTTGTTTGCGAATTGAGTTGGTGCTTCGGCAGAGAAAATAATCACCTAACGTGGGGCTCGAACCCACGACCCTGAGATTAAGAGTCTCATGCTCTACCGACTGAGCTAGCCAGGTACCTTAATAGTGAGTTTGACTTTGTTTGAATATCGTACATCCCAGTTTCTGCAAAATATGGTGATCAGTGAGTGTTGTTGATGGATCCTGTCGTGCAATCTGTTAGCGTGTTGTACTTATATAGCAGTATACACTAATTCGATGCGAAGGTTATGAGTTCAAACCCCACCAGGAGAAAGTATTCTTCTTGAAGCCTCTGCCTGTCTATTTCTATTCCGGAAAATGATAATTTATTCAATCCATTTAGGAGTACAATTCATCGGTAATAGGGATGTCATTGAGATGACAGGTCAGAGTGCAGGCAGAGATAGAATACAAATTCATAGCCTTCTGTATCACCAGCAATGCAGGGTGGCAAGCCTGCTCGAAATTCCAAGAGGATGGTTGTTTGCGAAGTGAGTTGGTGTTTTGGCAGAGAAAATAAACACCCAATGTGGGGCTCGAACCCACGACCCTGAGATTAAGAGTCTCATGCTCTACCGACTGAGCTAGCCAGGTAACCAGTAGTGATTGTGACTTGGTTCGAATATCGTACATCCCAGTTTCTGCAAAATATGGTGATCAGTGAGTGTTGTTGATGGATCCTGTGGTGCAATCTGTTAGCGTGTTGTACTTATACAGCAGTATACACTAATTCGATGCAAAGGTTATGAGTTCAAGCCCCACCAGGAGCAAGTATTCTTCTTGAAGCCTCTGCCTGTCTATTTCTATTCCGGAAAATGATAATTTATTCAATCCATTTAGGAGTACAATTCATCGGTAATAGGTATGTCATTGAGATGACAGGTCAGAGTGCAGGCAGAGATAGAATACAAATTCATAGCCTTCTGTATCACCAGCAATGCAGGGTGGCAAGCCTGCTCGAAATTCCAAGAGGATGTTTGTTTGCGAAGTGAGTTGGTGTTTTGGCAGAGAAAATAAACACCCAACGTGGGGCTCGAACCCACGACCCTGAGATTAAGAGTCTCATGCTCTACCGACTGAGCTAGCCAGGTACCTCAATAGTGAGTTTGACTTGGTTCGAATATCGTACATCCCAGTTTCTGCAAAATATGGTGATCAGTGAGTGTTGTTGATGGATCCTGTGGTGCAATCTGTTCGCGTGTTGTACTTATACAGCAGTATACAGCAATTAGAGGACAAGGTTATGAGTTCAAGCCCCACCAGGAGCAAGTATTTTTCTTGAAGCCTCTGCCTGTCTACTTCTATTCCGGAAAATAATCATTTATTCAATCCATTTAGGAGTACAATTCATCGGTAATAGGTATGTCATTGAGATGACAGGTCAGAGTGCAGGCAGAGATAGAATACAAATTCATAGCCTTCTGTATCACCAGCAAAGCAGGGTGGCAAGCCTGCTCGAAATTCCAAGAGGATGGTTGTTTGCGAAGTGAGTTGGTGCTTTGGCAGAGAAAATAAACACCCAACGTGGGGCTCGAACCCACGACCATGAGATTAAGAGTCTCATGCTCTACCGACTGAGCTAGCCAGGTACCTCAATAGTGAGTTTGACTTGGTTCGAATATCGTACATCCCAGTTTCTGCAAAATATGGTGATCAGTGAGTGTTGTTGATGGATCCTGTGGTGCAATCTGTTCGCGTGTTGTACTTATACAGCAGTATACAGCAATTAGAGGACAAGGTTATGAGTTCAAGCCCCACCAGGAGCAAGTATTCTTCTTGAAGCCTCTGCCTGTCTATTTCTATTCCGGAAAATGATAATTTATTCAATCCATTTAGGAGTACAATTCATCGGTAATAGGGATGTCATTGAGATGACAGGTCAGAGTGCAGGAAGAGATAGAATACAAATTCATAGCCTTCTGTATCACCAGCAATGCAGGGTGGCAAGCCTGCTCGAAATTCCAAGAGGATGGTTGTTTGCGAAGTGAGTTGGTGTTTTGGCAGAGAAAATAAACACCCAACGTGGGGCTCGAACCCACGACCCTGAGATTAAGAGTCTCATGCTCTACCGACTGAGCTAGCCAGGTAACCAGTAGTGATTGTGACTTGGTTCGAATATCGTACATCCCAGTTTCTGCAAAATATGGTGATCAGTGAGTGTTGTTGATGGATCCTGTGGTGCAATCTGTTAGCGTGTTGTACTTATACAGCAGTATACACTAATTCGATGCGAAGGTTATGAGTTCAAGCCCCACCAGGAGCAAGTATTATTCTTGAAGCCTCTGCCTGTCTATTTCTATTCCGGAAAATGATAATTTATTCAATCCATTTAGGAGTACAATTCATCGGTAATAGGTATGTCATTGAGATGACAGGTCAGAGTGCAGGCAGAGATAGAATACAAATTCATAGCCTTCTGTATCACCAGCAATGCAGGGTGGCAAGCCTGCTCGAAATTCCAAGAGGATGGTTGTTTGCGAAGTGAGTTGGTGTTTTGGCAGAGAAAATAAACACCCAACGTGGGGCTCGAACCCACGACCCTGAGATTAAGAGTCTCATGCTCTACCGACTGAGCTAGCCAGGTACCTCAATAGTGAGTTTGACTTGGTTCGAATATCGTACATCCCAGTTTCTGCAAAATATGGTGATCAGTGAGTGTTGTTGATGGATCCTGTGGTGCAATCTGTTCGCGTGTTGTACTTATACAGCAGTATACAGCAATTAGAGGACAAGGTTATGAGTTCAAGCCCCACCAGGAGCAAGTATTCTTCTTGAAGCCTCTGCCTGTCTATTTCTATTCCGGAAAATGATAATTTATTCAATCCATTTAGGAGTACAATTCATCGGTAATAGGGATGTCATTGAGATGACAGGTCAGAGTGCAGGCAGAGATAGAATACAAATTCATAGCCTCGAACCCACGACCCTGAGATTAAGAGTCTCATGCGCTACCGACTGAGCTAGCCAGGTACCTCTATATTAATATTGACTTGGTCCGAATATCATACAGCCACGTTTCTGCCAAATATGGGGTTATGTGAGAGTGTTGTTGATGGATCCTGTGGTGCATTCTGTTACCGTTGTACTTGTAAAGCAGTATACAGCAATTCGATGCGAAGGTTATGAGTTCAAGCCCCACCAGGAGCAAGTATTCTACTTGAAGCCTCTGCCTGTCTATTTCTATTCCGGAAAATTATAATTTATTCAATACATTTAGGAGTACAATTCATCGGTAATAGGGATATCATTGAGATGACAGGTCAGAGTTCAGGCAGAGATAGAATACAAATTCATAGCCTTCTGTATCACCAGCTATGCAGGGTGGCAAGCCTGCTCAAAATTCCAAGCGGATGGCTGTTTACAGTGAGTTAGTGCTTCGGCAGAGAAAATAATCACCTAACGTGGGGCTCAAACCCACGTCCCTGAGATTAAGAGTCTCATGCTCTACCAACTGAGCTAGCCAGGCACCTTTATGGTAATATTGACTTGGTTCGAATATCGTACATCCCAGTTTCTGCAAAATATGGTGATCAGTGAGCGTTGTTGATGGATCCTGTGGTGCAATCTGTTCGCGTGTTGTACTTATACAGCAGTATACAGTAATTCGATGCGAAGGTTATGAGTTCAAACCCCACCAGGAGCAAGTATTGTTCTTGAAGCCCCTGCCTGTCCATTTCTATTCCGGAAAATGATAATTTATTCAATCCATTTAGGAGTACAATTCATCGGTAATAGGTATGTCATTGAGATGACAGGTCAGAGTGCAGGCAGAGATAGAATACAAATTCATAGCCTGCTGTATCACCAGCAAAGCAGGGTGTCAAGCCTGCTCGAAATTCCAAGAGGATGGTTGTTTGCGAATGAGTTGGTGCTTCGGCAGAGAAAATAATCACCTAACGTGGGGCTCGAACCCACGACCCTGAGATTAAGAGTCTCATGCTCTACCGACTGAGCTAGCCAGGTACCTCTATAGTAATATTGACTTGGTTCGAATATCGTACATCCCAGTTTCTGCAAAATATGGTGATCAGTGAGTGTTGTTGATGGATCCTGTGGTGCAATCTGTTAGCGTGTTGTACTTATACAGCAGTATACACTAATTCGATGCGAAGGTTATGAGTTCAAGCCCCACCAGGAGCAAGTATTCTTCTTGAAGCCTCTGCCTGTCTATTTCTATTCCGGAAAATGATAATTTATTCAATCCATTTAGGAGTACAATTCATCGGTAATAGGGATGTCATTGAGATGACAGGTCAGAGTGCAGGCAGAGATAGAATACAAATTCATAGCCTTCTGTATCACCAGCAATGCAGGGTGGCAAGCCTGCTCGAAATTCCAAGAGGATGGTTGTTTGCGAAGTGAGTTGGTGTTTTGGCAGAGAAAATAAACACCCAACGTGGGGCTCAAACCCACGACCCTGAGATTAAGAGTCTCATGCTCTACCAACTGAGCTAGCCAGGTAACCACTAGTGATTGTGACTTGGTTCGAATATCGTACATCCCAGTTTCTGCAAAATATGGTGATCAGTGAGTGTTGTTGATGGATCCTGTGGTGCAATCTGTTAGCGTGTTGTACTTATACAGCAGTATACACTAATTCGATGCGAATGTTATGAGTTCAAGCCCCACCAGGAGCAAGTATTCTTCTTGAAGCCTCTGCCTGTCTATTTCTCTTCCGGAAAATGATAATTTATTCAATCCATTTAGGAGTACAATTCATCGGTAATAGGGATGTCATTGAGATGACAGGTCAGAGTGCAGGCAGAGATAGAATACAAATTCATAGCCTCGAACCCACGACCCTGAGATTAAGAGTCTCATGCGCTACCGACTGAGCTAGCCAGGTACCTCTTTATTAATATTGACTTGGTCCGAATATCATACAGCCACGTTTCTGCCAAATATGGGGTTATGTGAGAGTGTTGTTGATGGATCCTGTGGTGCATTCTGTTACCGTGTTGTACTTGTAAAGCAGTATACAGCAATTTGATGCGAAGGTTATGAGTTCAAGCCCCACCAGGAGCAAGTATTCTACTTGAAGCCTCTGCCTGTCTATTTCTATTCCGGAAAATTATAATTTATTCAATACATTTACGAGTACAATTCATCGGTAATAGGGATATCATTGAGATGACAGGTCAGAGTTCAGGCAGAGATAGAATACAAATTCATAGCCTTCTGTATCACCAGCTATGCAGGGTGGCAAGCCTGCTCAAAATTCCAAGCGGATGGCTGTTTACGAAGTGAGTTAGTGCTTCGGCAGAGAAAATAATCACCTAACGTGGGGCTCGAACCCACGACCCTGAGATTAAGAGTCTCATGCTCTACCGACTGAGCTAGCCAGGCACCTTTATGGTAATATTGACTTGGTTCGAATATCGTACATCGTAGTTTCTGCAAAATATGGTGATCAGTGAGCGTTGTTGATGGATCCTGTGGTGCAATCTGTTCGCGTGTTGTACTTATACAGCAGTATACAGTAATTCAATGCGAAGGTTATGAGTTCAAACCCCACCAGGAGCAAGTATTGTTCTTGAAGCCCCTGCCTGTCCATTTCTATTCCGGAAAATGATAATTTATTCAATCCATTTAGGAGTACAATTCATCGGTAATAGGGATGTCATTGAGATGACAGGTCAGAGTGCAGGCAGAGATAGAATACAATTTCATAGCCTTCTGTATCACCAGCTATGCAGGGTGGCAATCCTGCTTGAAATTCCAAGCGGATGGCTGTTTGCGAAGTGAGTTGGTTCTTCGGCAGAGAAAATAATCACCTAACGTGGGTCTCGAACCCACAACCCTGAGATTAAGAGTCTCATGCTCTACCGACTGAGCTAGCCAGGCACCTCAATAGTGAGTTTGACTTGGTTCGAATATCGTACATCCCAGTTTCTGCAAAATATGGTGATCAGTGAGTGTTGTTGATGGATCCTGTGGTGCAATCTGTTCGCGTGTTGTACTTATACAGCAGTATACAGCAATTAGATGACAAGGTTATGAGTTCAAACCCCACCAGGAGCAAGTATTCTTCTTGAAGTCTCTGCCTGTCTATTTCTATTCCGGAAAATTATAATTTATTCAATCCATTTAGGAGTACAAGTCATCGGTAATCGGTATGTCATTGAGATGACAGGTCAGAGTGCAGGCAGAGATAGAATACAAATTCATAGCCTTCTGTATCACCAGCAATGCAGGGTGGCAAGCCTGCTCGAAATTCCAAGCAGATGGTTTGCGAAGTGAGTTGGTGCTTCGGCAGAGAAAATAATCACCTAACGTGGGGCTCTAACCCACGACCCTGAGATTAAGAGTCTCATGCTCTACCGACTGAGCTAGCCAGGTACCTCTATAGTAATATTGACTTGGTCCGAATATCATACAGCCCCGTTTCTGCAAAATATGGAGTTATGTGAGAGTGTTGGTGATGGATCCTGTGGTGCAATCTGTTAGCGTGTTGTACTTATACAGCAGTATACAGTAATTTGATGCGAAGGTTATGAGTTCAAGCCCCACCAGGAGCAAGGATTCTTCTTGAAGACTCTGCCTGTCTATTTCTATCCTGGGAAATTATAATTTATTCAAGCCATTTAGGAGTACAATTCATCGGTAATAGGGATGTCATTGAGATGACAGGTCAGAGTGCAGGCAGAGATAGAATACAAATTCATAGCCTTCTGTATCACCAGCAATGCAGGGTGGCAAGCCTGCTCGAAATTCCAAGAGGATGGTTGTTTGCGAAGTGATTTGGTACTTTGGCAGAGAATATCAACACCCAACGCGGGGCTCAAATCCACGACCCTGAGATTAAGAGTCTCATGCTCTACCGACTGAGCTAGCCAGGTAACCATTAGTGATTATGACTTGGTTCGAATATCGTACATCCCAGTTTCTGCAAAATATGGTGATCAGTGAGTGTTGTTGATGGATCCTGTGGTGCAATCTGTTAGCGTGTTGTACTTATACAGCAGTATACAGTAATTCGATGCCAAGGTTGAGTTCAAGCCCCACCAGGAGCAAGTATTCTTCTTGAAGCCGCTGCCTGTCTATTTCTTGTCCGGAAAATGATAATTTATTCAATCCATTTAGGAGTACAAGTCATCGGTAATAGGTATGTCATTGAGATGACAGGTGAGAGTGCAGGTAGAGATAGAATACAAATTCATAGCCTTCTGTATCACCAGCAAAACAGGGTGGCAAGCCTGCTCGAAATTCCAAGAGGATGGTTGTTTGCGAAGTGAGTTGGTGCTTTGGCAGAGAAAATAAACACCCAACGTGGGGCTCGAACCCTCTACACTGCGATTAAGAGTCTCATGCTCTACCGACTGAGCTAGCCAGGTACCTCAATAGTGAGTTTGACTTGGTTCGAATATCGTACATCCCAGTTTCTGCAAAATATGGTGATCAGTGAGTGTTGTTGATGGATCCTGTGGTGCAATCTGTTCGCGTGTTGTACTTATACAGCAGTATACAGCAATTAGAGGACAAGGTTATGAGTTCAAGCCCCACCAGGAGCAAGTATTCTTCTTGAAGCCTCTGCCTGTCTACTTCTATTCCGGAAAATAATCATTTATTCAATCCATTTAGGAGTACAATTCATCGGTAATAGGTATGTCATTGAGATGACAGGTCAGAGTGCAGGCAGAGATAGAATACAAATTCATAGCCTTCTGTATCACCAGCAAAGCAGGGTGGCAAGCCTGCTCGAAATTCCAAGAGGATGGTTGTTTGCGAAGTGAGTTGGTGCTTTGGCAGAGAAAATAAACACCCAACGTGGGGCTCGAACCCACGACCCTGAGATTAAGAGTCTCATGCTCTACCGACTGAGCTAGCCAGGTACCTCAATAGTGAGTTTGACTTGGTTCGAATATCGTACATCCCAGTTTCTGCAAAATATGGTGATCAGTGAGTGTTGTTGATGGATCCTGTGGTGCAATCTGTTCGCGTGTTGTACTTATACAGCAGTATACAGCAATTAGAGGACAAGGTTATGAGTTCAAGCCCCACCAGGAGCAAGTATTCTTCTTGAAGCCTCTGCCTGTCTATTTCTATTCCGGAAAATGATAATTTATTCAATCCATTTAGGAGTACAATTCATCGGTAATAGGTATGTCATTGAGATGACAGGTCAGAGTGCAGGCAGAGATAGAATACAAATTCATAGCCTGCTGTATCACCAGCAAAGCAGGGTGTCAAGCCTGCTCGAAATTCCAAGAGGATGGTTGTTTGCGAATTGAGTTGGTGCTTCGGCAGAGAAAATAATCACCTAACATGGGGCTCGAACCCACGACCCTGAGATTAAGAGTCTCATGCTCTACCGACTGAGCTAGCCAGGTAACTCAATAGTGAGTTTGACTTGGTTCGAATATCGTACATCCCAGTTTCTGCAAAATATGGTGATCAGTGAGTGTTGTTGATGGATCCTGTGGTGCAATCTGTTAGCGTGTTGTACTTATACAGCAGTATACACTAATTCGATGCGAAGGTTATGAGTTCAAGCCCCACCAGGAGCAAGTATTCTTCTTGAAGCCTCTGCCTGTCTATTTCTATTCCGGAAAATGATAATTTATTCAATCCATTTAGGAGTACAATTCATCGGTAATAGGGATGTCATTGAGATGACAGGTCAGAGTGCAGGCAGAGATAGAATACAAATTCATAGCCTCGAACCCACGACCCTGAGATTAAGAGTCTCATGCGCTACCGACTGAGCTAGCCAGGTACCTCTATATTAATATTGACTTGGTCCGAATATCATACAGCCACGTTTCTGCCAAATATGGGGTTATGTGAGAGTGTTGTTGATGGATCCTGTGGTGCATTCTGTTACCGTGTTGTACTTGTAAAGCAGTATACAGCAATTCGATGCGAAGGTTATGAGTTCAAGCCCCACCAGGAGCAAGTATTCTACTTGAAGCCTCTGCCTGTCTATTTCTATTCCGGAAAATTATAATTTATTCAATACATTTAGGAGTACAATTCATCGGTAATAGGGATATCATTGAGATGACAGGTCAGAGTTCAGGCAGAGATAGAATACAAATTCATAGCCTTCTGTATCACCAGCTATGCAGGGTGGCAAGCCTGCTCAAAATTCCAAGCGGATGGCTGTTTACGAAGTGAGTTAGTGCTTCGGCAGAGAAAATAATCACCTAACGTGGGGCTCGAACCCACGTCCCTGAGATTAAGAGTCTCATGCTCTACCAACTGAGCTAGCCAGGCACCTTTATGGTAATATTGACTTGGTTCGAATATCGTACATCGTAGTTTCTGCAAAATATGGTGATCAGTGAGCGTTGTTGATGGATCCTGTGGTGCAATCTGTTCGCGTGTTGTACTTATACAGCAGTATACAGTAATTCGATGCGAAGGTTATGAGTTCAAACCCCACCAGGAGCAAGTATTGTTCTTGAAGCCCCTGCCTGTCCATTTCTATTCCGGAAAATGATAATTTATTCAATCCATTTAGGAGTACAATTCATCGGTAATAGGTATGTCATTGAGATGACAGGTCAGAGTGCAGGCAGAGATAGAATACAAATTCATAGCCTGCTGTATCACCAGCAAAGCAGGGTGTCAAGCCTGCTCGAAATTCCAAGAGGATGGCTGTTTACGAAGTGAGTTGGTGCTTCGGCAGAGAAAATAATCACCTAACGTGGGGCTCGAACCCACGACCCTGAGATTAAGAGTCTCATGCTCTACCGACTGAGCTAGCCAGGTACCTCAATAGTGAGTTTGACTTTGTTCGGATATCGTACATCCCAGTTTCTGCAAAATATGGTGATCAGTGAGTGTTGTTGATGGATCCTGTGGTGCAATCTGTTAGCGTGTTGTACTTATATAGCAGTATACACTAATTCGATGCGAAGGTTATGAGTTCAAACCCCACCAGGAGAAAGTATTCTTCTTGAAGCCTCTGCCTGTCTATTTCTATTCCGGAAAATGATAATTTATTCAATCCATTTAGGAGTACAATTCATCGGTAATAGGGATGTCATTGAGATGACAGGTCAGAGTGCAGGCAGAGATAGAATACAAATTCATAGCCTTCTGTATCACCAGCAATGCAGGGTGGCAAGCCTGCTCGAAATTCCAAGAGGATGGTTGTTTGCGAAGTGAGTTGGTGTTTTGGCAGAGAAAATAAACACCCAACGTGGGGCTCGAACCCACGACCCTGAGATTAAGAGTCTCATGCTCTACCGACTGAGCTAGCCAGGTACCTCTATAGTAATATTGACTTGGTTCGAATATCGTACATCCCAGTTTCTGCAAAATATGGTGATCGGTGAGTGTTGTTGATGGATCCTGTGGTGCAATCTGTTAGCGTGTTGTACTTATACAGCAGTATACACTAATTCGATGCAAAGGTTATGAGTTCAAGCCCCACCAGGAGCAAGTATTCTTCTTGAAGCCTCTGCCTGTCTATTTCTATTCCGGAAAATGATAATTTATTCAATCCATTTAGGAGTACAATTCATCGGTAATAGGGATGTCATTGAGATGACAGGTCAGAGTGCAGGCAGAGATAGAATACAAATTCATAGCCTTCTGTATCACCAGCAATGCAGGGTGGCAAGCCTGCTCGAAATTCCAAGAGGATGGTTGTTTGCGAAGTGAGTTGGTGTTTTGGCAGAGAAAATAAACACCCAACGTGGGGCTCGAACCCACGACCCTGAGATTAAGAGTCTCATGCTCTACCAACTGAGCTAGCCAGGTAACCAGTAGTGATTGTGACTTGGTTCGAATATCGTACATCCCAGTTTCTGCAAAATATGGTGATCAGTGAGTGTTGTTGATGGATCCTGTGGTGCAATCTGTTAGCGTGTTGTACTTATACAGCAGTATACACTAATTCGATGCGAAGGTTATGAGTTCAAGCCCCACCAGGAGCAAGTATTCTTCTTGAAGCCTCTGCCTGTCTATTTCTCTTCCGGAAAATGATAATTTATTCAATCCATTTAGGAGTACAATTCATCGGTAATAGGGATGTCATTGAGATGACAGGTCAGAGTGCAGGCAGAGATAGAATACAAATTCATAGCCTCGAACCCACGACCCTGAGATTAAGAGTCTCATGCGCTACCGACTGAGCTAGCCAGGTACCTCTTTATTAATATTGACTTGGTCCGAATATCATACAGCCACGTTTCTGCCAAATATGGGGTTATGTGAGAGTGTTGTTGATGGATCCTGTGGTGCATTCTGTTACCGTGTTGTACTTGTAAAGCAATATACAGCAATTCGATGCGAAGGTTATGAGTTCAAACCCCACCAGGAGCAAGTATTGTTCTTGAAGCCCCTGCCTGTCCATTTCTATTCCGGAAAATGATAATTTATTCAATCCATTTAGGAGTACAATTCATCGGTAATAGGGATGTCATTGAGATGACAGGTCAGAGTGCAGGCAGAGATAGAATACAAATTCATAGCCTTCTGTATCACCAGCTATGCAGGGTGGCAAGCCTGCTCAAAATTCCAAGCGGATGGCTGTTTGCGAAGTGAGTTGGTTCTTCGGCAGAGAAAATAATCACCTAACGTGGGTCTCGAACCCACGACCCTGAGATTAAGAGTCTCATGCTCTACCGACTGAGCTAGCCAGGCACCTCAATAGTGAGTTTGACTTGGTTCGAATATCGTACATCCCAGTTTCTGCAAAATATGGTGATCAGTGAGTGTTGTTGATGGATCCTGTGGTGCAATCTGTTCGCGTGTTGTACTTATACAGCAGTATACAGCAATTAGAGGACAAGGTTATGAGTTCAAGCCCCACCAGGAGCAAGTATTCTTCTTGAAGCCTCTGCCTGTCTATTTCTATTCTGGAAAATGATAATTTATTCAATCCATTTAGGAGTACAATTCATCGGTAATAGGTATGTCATTGAGATGACAGGTCAGAGTGCAGGCAGAGATAGAATACAAATTCATAGCCTTCTGTATCACCAGCAATGCAGGGTGGCAAGCCTGCTCGAAATTCCAAGAGGATGGTTGTTTGCGAAGTGAGTTGGTGCTTCGGCAGAGAAAATAATCACCTAACGTGGGGCTCGAACCCACGACCCTGAGATTAAGAGTCTCATGCTCTACCGACTGAGCTAGCCAGGTACCTCAATAGTGAGTTTGACTTGGTTCGAATATCGTACATCCCAGTTTCTGCAAAATATGGTGATCAGTGAGTGTTGTTGATGGATCCTGTGGTGCAATCTGTTAGCGTGTTGTACTTATACAGCAGTATACAGTAATTTGATGCGAAGGTTATGAGTTCAAGCCCCACCAGGAGCAAGTATTCTTCTTGAAGCCTCTGCCTGTCTATTTCTATTCCGGAAAATGATAATTTATTCAATCCATTTAGGAGTACAATTCATCGGTAATAGGTATGTCATTGAGATGACAGGTCAGAGTGCAGGCAGAGATAGAATACAAATTCATAGCCTTCTGTATCACCAGCAATGCAGGGTGGCAAGCCTGCTCGAAATTCCAAGAGGATGGTTGTTTGCGAAGTGAGTTGGTGCTTCGGCAGAGAAAATAATCACCTAACGTGGGGCTCGAACCCACGACCCTGAGATTAAGAGTCTCATGCTCTACCGACTGAGCTAGCCAGGTACCTCAATAGTGAGTTTGACTTGGTTCGAATATCGTACATCCCAGTTTCTGCAAAATATGGTGATCAGTGAGTGTTGTTGATGGATCCTGTGGTGCAATCTGTTCGCGTGTTGTACTTATACAGCAGTATACAGCAATTAGAGGACAAGGTTATGAGTTCAAGCCCCACCAGGAGCAAGTATTCTTCTTGAAGCCTCTGCCTGTCTATTTCTATTCCGGAAAATGATAATTTATTCAATCCATTTAGGAGTACAATTCATCGGTAATAGGGATGTCATTGAGATGACAGGTCAGAGTGCAGGCAGAGATAGAATACAAATTCATAGCATTCTGTATCACCAGCAATGCAGGGTGGCAAGCCTGCTCGAAATTCCAAGAGGATGGTTGTTTGCGAAGTGAGTTGGTTCTTCGGCAGAGAAAATAATCACCTAACGTGGGGCTCGAACCCACGACCCTGAGATTAAGAGTCTCATGCTCTACCAACTGAGCTAGCCAGGTACCTCAATAGTGAGTTTGACTTTGTTCGAATATCGTACATCCCAGTTTCTGCAAAATATGGTGATCAGTGAGTGTTGTTGATGGATCCTGTGGTGCAATCTGTTAGCGTGTTGTACTTATATAGCAGTATACACTAATTCGATGCGAAGGTTATGAGTTCAAACCCCACCAGGAGCAAGTATTCTTCTTGAAGCCTCTGCCTGTCTATTTCTATTCCGGAAAATGATAATTTATTCAATCCATTTAGGAGTACAATTCATCGGTAATAGGGATGTCATTGAGATGACAGGTCAGAGTGCAGGCAGAGATAGAATACAAATTCATAGCCTTCTGTATCACCAGCAATGCAGGGTGGCAAGCCTGCTCGAAATTCCAAGAGGATGGTTGTTTGCGAAGTGAGTTGGTGTTTTGGCAGAGAAAATAAACACCCAACGTGGGGCTCGAACCCACGACCCTGAGATTAAGAGTCTCATGCTCTACCGACTGAGCTAGCCAGGTACCTCAATAGTGAGTTTGACTTGGTTCGAATATCGTACATCCCAGTTTCTGCAAAATATGGTGATCAGTGAGTGTTGTTGATGGATCCTGTGGTGCAATCTGTTCGCGTGTTGTACTTATACAGCAGTATACAGCAATTAGAGGACAAGGTTATGAGTTCAAGCCCCACCAGGAGCAAGTATTCTTCTTGAAGCCTCTGCCTGTCTATTTCTATTCTGGAAAATGATAATTTATTCAATCCATTTAGGAGTACAATTCATCGGTAATAGGTATGTCATTGAGATGACAGGTCAGAGTGCAGGCAGAGATAGAATACAAATTCATAGCCTTCTGTATCACCAGCAATGCAGGGTGGCAAGCCTGCTCGAAATTCCAAGAGGATGGTTGTTTGCGAAGTGAGTTGGTGCTTTGGCAGAGAAAATAATCACCTAACGTGGGGCTCGAACCCACGATTAAGAGTCTCATGCTCTACCGACTGAGCTAGCCAGGTACCTCAATAGTGAGTTTGACTTGGTTCGAATATCGTACATCCCAGTTTCTGCAAAATATGGTGATCAGTGAGTGTTGTTGATGGATCCTGTGGTGCAATCTGTTAGCGTGTTGTACTTATACAGCAGTATACAGTAATTTGATGCGAAGGTTATGAGTTCAAGCCCCACCAGGAGCAAGTATTCTTCTTGAAGCCTCTGCCTGTCTATTTCTATTCCGGAAAATGATAATTTATTCAATCCATTTAGGAGTACAATTCATCGGTAATAGGTATGTCATTGAGATGACAGGTCAGAGTGCAGGCAGAGATAGAATACAAATTCATAGCCTTCTGTATCACCAGCAATGCAGGGTGGCAAGCCTGCTCGAAATTCCAAGAGGATGGTTGTTTGCGAAGTGAGTTGGTGTCTTCGGCAGAGAAAATAATCACCTAACGTGGGGCTCGAACCCACGACCCTGAGATTAAGAGTCTCATGCTCTACCGACTGAGCTAGCCAGGTACCTCAATAGTGAGTTTGACTTGGTTCGAATATCGTACATCCCAGTTTCTGCAAAATATGGTGATCAGTGAGTGTTGTTGATGGATCCTGTGGTGCAATCTGTTCGCGTGTTGTACTTATACAGCAGTATACAGCAATTAGAGGACAAGGTTATGAGTTCAAGCCCCACCAGGAGCAAGTATTCTTCTTGAAGCCTCTGCCTGTCTATTTCTATTCCGGAAAATGATAATTTATTCAATCCATTTAGGAGTACAATTCATCGGTAATAGGGATGTCATTGAGATGACAGGTCAGAGTGCAGGCAGAGATAGAATACAAATTCATAGCATTCTGTATCACCAGCAATGCAGGGTGGCAAGCCTGCTCGAAATTCCAAGAGGATGGTTGTTTGCGAAGTGAGTTGGTTCTTCGGCAGAGAAAATAATCACCTAACGTGGGGCTCGAACCCACGACCCTGAGATTAAGAGTCTCATGCTCTACCAACTGAGCTAGCCAGGTACCTCAATAGTGAGTTTGACTTTGTTCGAATATCGTACATCCCAGTTTCTGCAAAATATGGTGATCAGTGAGTGTTGTTGATGGATCCTGTGGTGCAATCTGTTAGCGTGTTGTACTTATATAGCAGTATACACTAATTCGATGCGAAGGTTATGAGTTCAAACCCCACCAGGAGAAAGTATTCTTCTTGAAGCCTCTGCCTGTCTATTTCTATTCCGGAAAATGATAATTTATTCAATCCATTTAGGAGTACAATTCATCGGTAATAGGGATGTCATTGAGATGACAGGTCAGAGTGCAGGCAGAGATAGAATACAAATTCATAGCCTTCTGTATCACCAGCAATGCAGGGTGGCAAGCCTGCTCGAAATTCCAAGAGGATGGTTGTTTGCGAAGTGAGTTGGTGTTTTGGCAGAGAAAATAAACACCCAACGTGGGGCTCGAACCCACGACCCTGAGATTAAGAGTCTCATGCTCTACCGACTGAGCTAGCCAGGTACCTCAATAGTGAGTTTGACTTGGTTCGAATATCGTACATCCCAGTTTCTGCAAAATATGGTGATCAGTGAGTGTTGTTGATGGATCCTGTGGTGCAATCTGTTCGCGTGTTGTACTTATACAGCAGTATACAGCAATTCGATGCGAAGGTTATGAGTTCAAGCCCCACCAGGAGCAAGTATTCTTCTTGAAGCCTCTGCCTGTCTATTTCTATTCTGGAAAATTATAATTTATTCAATCCATTTAGGAGTACAATTCATCGGTAATAGGTATGTCATTGAGATGACAGGTCAGAGTGCAGGCAGAGATAGAATACAAATTCATAGCCTTCTGTATCACCAGCAATGCAGGGTGGCAAGCCTGCTCGAAATTCCAAGAGGATGGTTGTTTGCGAAGTGAGTTGGTGTTTTGGCAGAGAAAATAAACACCCAACGTGGGGCTCGAACCCACGACCCTGAGATTAAGAGTCTCATGCTCTACCGACTGAGCTAGCCAGGTACCTCAATAGTGAGTTTGACTTTGTTCGAATATCGTACATCCCAGTTTCTGCAAAATATGGTGATCAGTGAGTGTTGTTGATGGATCCTGTGGTGCAATCTGTTAGCGTGTTGTACTTATACAGCAGTATACAGCAATTAGATGACAAGGTTATGAGTTCAAGCCCCACCAGGAGCAAGTATTCTTCTTGAAGCCTCTGCCTGTCTATTTCTATTCCGGAAAATGATAATTTATTCAATCCATTTAGGAGTACAATTCATCGGTAATAGGTATGTCATTGAGATGACAGGTCAGAGTGCAGGCAGAGATAGAATACAAATTCATAGCCTTCTGTATCACCAGCAATGCAGGGTGGCAAGCCTGCTCGAAATTCCAAGAGGATGGTTGTTTGCGAAGTGAGTTGGTGTTTTGGCAGAGAAAATAAACACCCAACGTGGGGCTCGAACCCACGACCCTGAGATTAAGAGTCTCATGCTCTACCGACTGAGCTAGCCAGGTACCTCAATAGTGAGTTTGACTTGGTTCGAATATCGTACATCCCAGTTTCTGCAAAATATGGTGATCAGTGAGTGTTGTTGATGGATCCTGTGGTGCAATCTGTTAGCGTGTTGTACTTATACAGCAGTATACAGCTAATTAGATGACAAGGTTATGAGTTCAAGCCCCACCAGGAGCAAGTATTCTTCTTGAAGCCTCTGCCTGTCTATTTCTATTCCGGAAAATGATAATTTATTCAATCCATTTAGGAGTACAATTCATCGGTAATAGGGATGTCATTGAGATGACAGGTCAGAGTGCAGGCAGAGATAGAATACAAATTCATAGCCTTCTGTATCACCAGCAATGCAGGGTGGCAAGCCTGCTCGAAATTCCAAGAGGATGGTTGTTTGCGAAGTGAGTTGGTGTTTTGGCAGAGAAAATAAACACCCAACGTGGGGCTCGAACCCACGACCCTGAGATTAAGAGTCTCATGCTCTACCGACTGAGCTAGCCAGGTAACTCAATAGTGAGTTTGACTTGGTTCGAATATCGTACATCCCAGTTTCTGCAAAATATGGTGATCAGTGAGTGTTGTTGATGGATCCTGTGGTGCAATCTGTTAGCGTGTTGTACTTATACAGCAGTATACACTAATTCGATGCGAAGGTTATGAGTTCAAGCCCCACCAGGAGCAAGTATTCTTCTTGAAGCCTCTGCCTGTCTATTTCTATTCCGGAAAATGATAATTTATTCAATCCATTTAGGAGTACAATTCATCGGTAATAGGGATGTCATTGAGATGACAGGTCAGAGTGCAGGCAGAGATAGAATACAAATTCATAGCCTTCTGTATCACCAGCAATGCAGGGTGGCAAGCCTGCTCGAAATTCCAAGAGGATGGTTGTTTGCGAAGTGAGTTGGTGTTTTGGCAGAGAAAATAAACACCCAACGTGGGGCTCGAACCCACGACCCTGAGATTAAGAGTCTCATGCTCTACCGACTGAGCTAGCCAGGTACCTCAATAGTGAGTTTGACTTGGTTCGAATATCGTACATCCCAGTTTCTGCAAAATATGGTGATCAGTGAGTGTTGTTGATGGATCCTGTGGTGCAATCTGTTCGCGTGTTGTACTTATACAGCAGTATACAGCAATTAGATGACAAGGTTATGAGTTCAAGCCCCACCAGGAGCAAGTATTCTTCTTGAAGCCTCTGCCTGTCTATTTCTATTCCGGAAAATGATAATTTATTCAATCCATTTAGGAGTACAATTCATCGGTAATAGGTATGTCATTGAGATGACAGGTCAGAGTGCAGGCAGAGATAGAATACAAATTCATAGCCTTCTGTATCACCAGCAATGCAGGGTGGCAAGCCTGCTCGAAATTCCAAGAGGATGGTTGTTTGCGAAGTGAGTTGGTGTTTTGGCAGAGAAAATAAACACCCAACGTGGGGCTCGAACCCACGACCCTGAGATTAAGAGTCTCATGCTCTACCGACTGAGCTAGCCAGGTACCTCAATAGTGAGTTTGACTTGGTTCGAATATCGTACATCCCAGTTTCTGCAAAATATGGTGATCAGTGAGTGTTGTTGATGGATCCTGTGGTGCAATCTGTTCGCGTGTTGTACTTATACAGCAGTATACAGCAATTAGATGACAAGGTTATGAGTTCAAGCCCCACCAGGAGCAAGTATTCTTCTTGAAGCCTCTGCCTGTCTATTTCTATTCCGGAAAATGATAATTTATTCAATCCATTTAGGAGTACAATTCATCGGTAATAGGTATGTCATTGAGATGACAGGTCAGAGTGCAGGCAGAGATAGAATACAAATTCATAGCCTTCTGTATCACCAGCAATGCAGGGTGGCAAGCCTGCTCGAAATTCCAAGAGGATGGTTGTTTGCGAAGTGAGTTGGTGTTTTGGCAGAGAAAATAAACACCCAACGTGGGGCTCGAACCCACGACCCTGAGATTAAGAGTCTCATGCTCTACCGACTGAGCTAGCCAGGTACCTCAATAGTGAGTTTGACTTGGTTCGAATATCGTACATCCCAGTTTCTGCAAAATATGGTGATCAGTGAGTGTTGTTGATGGATCCTGTGGTGCAATCTGTTAGCGTGTTGTACTTATACAGCAGCATACAGTAATTTGATGCGAAGGTTATGAGTTCAAGACCCACCAGGAGCAAGTATTCTTTTTGAAGCCCCTGCCTGTCTATTTCTTGTCTGGAAAATTAGAATTTATTAAATCCATTTAGGAGTACAATTCATCGGTAATAGGGATGTCATTGAGATGACAGGTCAGAGTGCAGGCAGAGATAGAATACAAATTCATAGCCTTCTGTATCACCAGCAATGCAGGGTGGCAAGCCTGCTCGAAATTCCAAGAGGATGGTTGTTTGCGAAGTGAGTTGGTGTTTTGGCAGAGAAAATAAACACCCAACGTGGGGCTCGAACCCACGACCCTGAGATTAAGAGTCTCATGCTCTACCAACTGAGCTAGCCAGGTAACCAGTAGTGATTGTGACTTGGTTCGAATATCGTACATCCCAGTTTCTGCAAAATATGGTGATCAGTGAGTGTTGTTGATGGATCCTGTGGTGCAATCTGTTAGCGTGTTGTACTTATACAGCAGTATACAGTAATTCGATGCCAAGGTTGAGTTCAAGCCCCACCAGGAGCAAGTATTCTTCTTGAAGCCGCTGCCTGTCTATTTCTTGTCCGGAAAATGATAATTTATTCAATCCATTTAGGAGTACAAGTCATCGGTAATAGGTATGTCATTGAGATGACAGGTGAGAGTGCAGGTAGAGATAGAATACAAATTCATAGCCTTCTGTATCACCAGCAAAACAGGGTGGCAAGCCTGCTCGAAATTCCAAGAGGATGGTTGTTTGCGAAGTGAGTTGGTGCTTTGGCAGAGAAAATAAACACCCAACGTGGGGCTCGAACCCTCTACACTGCGATTAAGAGTCTCATGCTCTACCGACTGAGCTAGCCAGGTACCTCAATAGTGAGTTTGACTTGGTTCGAATATCGTACATCCCAGTTTCTGCAAAATATGGTGATCAGTGAGTGTTGTTGATGGATCCTGTGGTGCAATCTGTTCGCGTGTTGTACTTATACAGCAGTATACAGCAATTAGAGGACAAGGTTATGAGTTCAAGCCCCACCAGGAGCAAGTATTCTTCTTGAAGCCTCTGCCTGTCTATTTCTATTCCGGAAAATGATAATTTATTCAATCCATTTAGGAGTACAATTCATCGGTAATAGGTATGTCATTGAGATGACAGGTCAGAGTGCAGGCAGAGATAGAATACAAATTCATAGCCTTCTGTATCACCAGCAATGCAGGGTGGCAAGCCTGCTCGAAATTCCAAGAGGATGGTTGTTTGCGAAGTGAGTTGGTGTTTTGGCAGAGAAAATAAACACCCAACGTGGGGCTCGAACCCACGACCCTGAGATTAAGAGTCTCATGCTCTACCAACTGAGCTAGCCAGGTAACCAATAGTGATTTGACTTGGTTCGAATATCGTACATCCCAGTTTCTGCAAAATATGGTGATCAGTGAGTGTTGTTGATGGATCCTGTGGTGCAATCTGTTAGCGTGTTGTACTTATACAGCAGTATACACTAATTCGATGCGAAGGTTATGAGTTCAAGCCCCACCAGGAGCAAGTATTCTTCTTGAAGCCTCTGCCTGTCTATTTCTCTTCCGGAAAATGATAATTTATTCAATCCATTTAGGAGTACAATTCATCGGTAATAGGGATGTCATTGAGATGACAGGTCAGAGTGCAGGCAGAGATAGAATACAAATTCATAGCCTCGAACCCACGACCCTGAGATTAAGAGTCTCATGCGCTACCGACTGAGCTAGCCAGGTACCTCATTATTAATATTGACTTGGTCCGAATATCATACAGCCACGTTTCTGCCAAATATGGGGTTATGTGAGAGTGTTGTTGATGGATCCTGTGGTGCATTCTGTTACCGTGTTGTACTTGTAAAGCAATATACAGCAATTCGATGCGAAGGTTATGAGTTCAAGCCCCACCAGGAGCAAGTATTCTACTTGAAGCCTCTGCCTGTCTATTTCTATTCCGGAAAATTATAATTTATTCAATACATTTACGAGTACAATTCATCGGTAATAGGGATATCATTGAGATGACAGGTCAGAGTTCAGGCAGAGATAGAATACAAATTCATAGCCTTCTGTATCACCAGCTATGCAGGGTGGCAAGCCTGCTCAAAATTCCAAGCGGATGGCTGTTTACGAAGTGAGTTAGTGCTTCGGCAGAGAAAATAATCACCTAACGTGGGGCTCGAACCCACGACCCTGAGATTAAGAGTCTCATGCTCTACCGACTGAGCTAGCCAGGCACCTTTATGAATATTGACTTGGTTCGAATATCGTACATCCCAGTTTCTGCAAAATATGGTGATCAGTGAGTGTTGTTGATGGATCCTGTGGTGCAATCTGTTCGCGTGTTGTACTTATACAGCAGTATACAGTAATTCGATGCGAAGGTTATGAGTTCAAACCCCACCAGGAGCAAGTATTGTTCTTGAAGCCCCTGCCTGTCCATTTCTATTCCGGAAAATGATAATTTATTCAATCCATTTAGGAGTACAATTCATCGGTAATAGGGATGTCATTGAGATGACAGGTCAGAGTGCAGGCAGAGATAGAATACAAATTCATAGCCTTCTGTATCACCAGCAATGCAGGGTGGCAAGCCTGCTCAAAAATTCCAAGAGGATGGCTTGTTTGCGAAGTGAGTTGGTTCTTCGGCAGAGAAAATAATCACCTAACGTGGGTCTCGAACCCACGACCCTGAGATTAAGAGTCTCATGCTCTACCGACTGAGCTAGCCAGGTACCTCAATAGTGAGTTTGACTTGGTTCGAATATCGTACATCCCAGTTTCTGCAAAATATGGTGATCAGTGAGTGTTGTTGATGGATCCTGTGGTGCAATCTGTTCGCGTGTTGTACTTATACAGCAGTATACAGCAATTAGAGGACAAGGTTATGAGTTCAAGCCCCACCAGGAGCAAGTATTCTTCTTGAAGCCTCTGCCTGTCTATTTCTATTCTGGAAAATGATAATTTATTCAATCCATTTAGGAGTACAATTCATCGGTAATAGGTATGTCATTGAGATGACAGGTCAGAGTGCAGGCAGAGATAGAATACAAATTCATAGCCTTCTGTATCACCAGCAATGCAGGGTGGCAAGCCTGCTCGAAATTCCAAGAGGATGGTTGTTTGCGAAGTGAGTTGGTGCTTTGGCAGAGAAAATAATCACCTAACGTGGGGCTCGAACCCACGATTAAGAGTCTCATGCTCTACCGACTGAGCTAGCCAGGTACCTCAATAGTGAGTTTGACTTGGTTCGAATATCGTACATCCCAGTTTCTGCAAAATATGGTGATCAGTGAGTGTTGTTGATGGATCCTGTGGTGCAATCTGTTAGCGTGTTGTACTTATACAGCAGTATACAGTAATTTGATGCGAAGGTTATGAGTTCAAGCCCCACCAGGAGCAAGTATTCTTCTTGAAGCCTCTGCCTGTCTATTTCTATTCCGGAAAATGATAATTTATTCAATCCATTTAGGAGTACAATTCATCGGTAATAGGTATGTCATTGAGATGACAGGTCAGAGTGCAGGCAGAGATAGAATACAAATTCATAGCCTTCTGTATCACCAGCAATGCAGGGTGGCAAGCCTGCTCGAAATTCCAAGAGGATGGTTGTTTGCGAAGTGAGTTGGTGCTTTTGGCAGAGAAAATAATCACCTAACGTGGGGCTCGAACCCACGACCCTGAGATTAAGAGTCTCATGCTCTACCGACTGAGCTAGCCAGGTACCTCAATAGTGAGTTTGACTTGGTTCGAATATCGTACATCCCAGTTTCTGCAAAATATGGTGATCAGTGAGTGTTGTTGATGGATCCTGTGGTGCAATCTGTTAGCGTGTTGTACTTATACAGCAGTATACACTAATTCGATGCGAAGGTTATGAGTTCAAGCCCCACCAGGAGCAAGTATTCTTCTTGAAGCCTCTGCCTGTCTATTTCTATTCCGGAAAATGATAATTTATTCAATCCATTTAGGAGTACAATTCATCGGTAATAGGGATGTCATTGAGATGACAGGTCAGAGTGCAGGCAGAGATAGAATACAAATTCATAGCCTTCTGTATCACCAGCAATGCAGGGTGGCAAGCCTGCTCGAAATTCCAAGAGGATGGTTGTTTGCGAAGTGAGTTGGTGTTTTGGCAGAGAAAATAAACACCCAACGTGGGGCTCGAACCCACGACCCTGAGATTAAGAGTCTCATGCTCTACCGACTGAGCTAGCCAGGTACCTCAATAGTGAGTTTGACTTGGTTCGAATATCGTACATCCCAGTTTCTGCAAAATATGGTGATCAGTGAGTGTTGTTGATGGATCCTGTGGTGCAATCTGTTCGCGTGTTGTACTTATACAGCAGTATACAGCAATTAGAGGACAAGGTTATGAGTTCAAGCCCCACCAGGAGCAAGTATTCTTCTTGAAGCCTCTGCCTGTCTATTTCTATTCCGGAAAATGATAATTTATTCAATCCATTTAGGAGTACAATTCATCGGTAATAGGTATGTCATTGAGATGACAGGTCAGAGTGCAGGCAGAGATAGAATACAAATTCATAGCCTTCTGTATCACCAGCAATGCAGGGTGGCAAGCCTGCTCGAAATTCCAAGAGGATGGTTGTTTGCGAAGTGAGTTGGTGTTTTGGCAGAGAAAATAAACACCCAACGTGGGGCTCGAACCCACGACCCTGAGATTAAGAGTCTCATGCTCTACCGACTGAGCTAGCCAGGTACCTCAATAGTGAGTTTGACTTGGTTCGAATATCGTACATCCCAGTTTCTGCAAAATATGGTGATCAGTGAGTGTTGTTGATGGATCCTGTGGTGCAATCTGTTAGCGTGTTGTACTTATACAGCAGTATACAGCAATTAGAGGACAAGGTTATGAGTTCAAGCCCCACCAGGAGCAAGTATTCTTCTTGAAGCCTCTGCCTGTCTATTTCTATTCCGGAAAATGATAATTTATTCAATCCATTTAGGAGTACAATTCATCGGTAATAGGTATGTCATTGAGATGACAGGTCAGAGTGCAGGCAGAGATAGAATACAAATTCATAGCCTGCTGTATCACCAGCAAAGCAGGGTGTCAAGCCTGCTCGAAATTCCAAGAGGATGGTTGTTTGCGAATTGAGTTGGTGCTTTTGGCAGAGAAAATAATCACCTAACGTGGGGCTCGAACCCACGACCCTGAGATTAAGAGTCTCATGCTCTACCGACTGAGCTAGCCAGGTACCTCAATAGTGAGTTTGACTTGGTTCGAATATCGTACATCCCAGTTTCTGCAAAATATGGTGATCAGTGAGTGTTGTTGATGGATCCTGTGGTGCAATCTGTTAGCGTGTTGTACTTATACAGCAGTATACACTAATTCGATGCGAAGGTTATGAGTTCAAGCCCCACCAGGAGCAAGTATTCTTCTTGAAGCCTCTGCCTGTCTATTTCTATTCCGGAAAATGATAATTTATTCAATCCATTTAGGAGTACAATTCATCGGTAATAGGGATGTCATTGAGATGACAGGTCAGAGTGCAGGCAGAGATAGAATACAAATTCATAGCCTTCTGTATCACCAGCAATGCAGGGTGGCAAGCCTGCTCGAAATTCCAAGAGGATGGTTGTTTGCGAAGTGAGTTGGTGTTTTGGCAGAGAAAATAAACACCCAACGTGGGGCTCGAACCCACGACCCTGAGATTAAGAGTCTCATGCTCTACCGACTGAGCTAGCCAGGTAACCAGTAGTGATTGTGACTTGGTTCGAATATCGTACATCCCAGTTTCTGCAAAATATGGTGATCAGTGAGTGTTGTTGATGGATCCTGTGGTGCAATCTGTTAGCGTGTTGTACTTATACAGCAGTATACAGCAATTCGATGAGAAGGTTATGAGTTCAAGCCCCACCAGGAGCAAGTATTCTTCTTGAAGCCTCTGCCTGTCTATTTCTATTCCGGAAAATGATAATTTATTCAATCCATTTAGGAGTACAATTCATCGGTAATAGGGATGTCATTGAGATGACAGGTCAGAGTGCAGGCAGAGATAGAATACAAATTCATAGCCTTCTGTATCACCAGCAATGCAGGGTGGCAAGCCTGCTCGAAATTCCAAGAGGATGGTTGTTTGCGAAGTGAGTTGGTGCTTCGGCAGAGAAAATAATCACCTAACGTGGGGCTCGAACCCACGACCCTGAGATTAAGAGTCTCATGCTCTACCGACTGAGCTAGCCAGGTACCTCAATAGTGAGTTTGACTTGGTTCGAATATCGTACATCCCAGTTTCTGCAAAATATGGTGATCAGTGAGTGTTGTTGATGGATCCTGTGGTGCAATCTGTTCGCGTGTTGTACTTATACAGCAGTATACAGCAATTAGATGACAAGGTTATGAGTTCAAGCCCCACCAGGAGCAAGTATTCTTCTTGAAGCCTCTGCCTGTCTATTTCTATTCCGGAAAATGATAATTTATTCAATCCATTTAGGAGTACAATTCATCGGTAATAGGTATGTCATTGAGATGACAGGTCAGAGTGCAGGCAGAGATAGAATACAAATTCATAGCCTTCTGTATCACCAGCAATGCAGGGTGGCAAGCCTGCTCGAAATTCCAAGAGGATGGTTGTTTGCGAAGTGAGTTGGTGTTTTGGCAGAGAAAATAATCACCTAACGTGGGGCTCGAACCCACGACCCTGAGATTAAGAGTCTCATGCTCTACCGACTGAGCTAGCCAGGTACCTCAATAGTGAGTTTGACTTGGTTCGAATATCGTACATCCCAGTTTCTGCAAAATATGGTGATCAGTGAGTGTTGTTGATGGATCCTGTGGTGCAATCTGTTAGCGTGTTGTACTTATACAGCAGTATACACTAATTCGATGCGAAGGTTATGAGTTCAAGCCCCACCAGGAGCAAGTATTCTTCTTGAAGCCTCTGCCTGTCTATTTCTATTCCGGAAAATGATAATTTATTCAATCCATTTAGGAGTACAATTCATCGGTAATAGGGATGTCATTGAGATGACAGGTCAGAGTGCAGGCAGAGATAGAATACAAATTCATAGCCTTCTGTATCACCAGCAATGCAGGGTGGCAAGCCTGCTCGAAATTCCAAGAGGATGGTTGTTTGCGAAGTGAGTTGGTGTTTTGGCAGAGAAAATAAACACCCAACGTGGGGCTCGAACCCACGACCCTGAGATTAAGAGTCTCATGCTCTACCGACTGAGCTAGCCAGGTAACCAATAGTGATTTGACTTGGTTCGAATATCGTACATCCCAGTTTCTGCAAAATATGGTGATCAGTGAGTGTTGTTGATGGATCCTGTGGTGCAATCTGTTAGCGTGTTGTACTTATACAGCAGTATACACTAATTCGATGCGAAGGTTATGAGTTCAAGCCCCACCAGGAGCAAGTATTCTTCTTGAAGCCTCTGCCTGTCTATTTCTATTCCGGAAAATGATAATTTATTCAATCCATTTAGGAGTACAATTCATCGGTAATAGGTATGTCATTGAGATGACAGGTCAGAGTGCAGGCAGAGATAGAATACAAATTCATAGCCTTCTGTATCACCAGCAATGCAGGGTGGCAAGCCTGCTCGAAATTCCAAGAGGATGGTTGTTTGCGAAGTGAGTTGGTGTTTTGGCAGAGAAAATAAACACCCAACGTGGGGCTCGAACCCACGACCCTGAGATTAAGAGTCTCATGCTCTACCGACTGAGCTAGCCAGGTACCTCAATAGTGAGTTTGACTTGGTTCGAATATCGTACATCCCAGTTTCTGCAAAATATGGTGATCAGTGAGTGTTGTTGATGGATCCTGTGGTGCAATCTGTTAGCGTGTTGTACTTATACAGCAGTATACACTAATTCGATGCGAAGGTTATGAGTTCAAGCCCCACCAGGAGCAAGTATTCTTCTTGAAGCCTCTGCCTGTCTATTTCTATTCCGGAAAATGATAATTTATTCAATCCATTTAGGAGTACAATTCATCGGTAATAGGGATGTCATTGAGATGACAGGTCAGAGTGCAGGCAGAGATAGAATACAAATCATTGAGATTAAGAGTCTCAGGTCAGAGCTGCCAGGTAGAGATAGAATATTGACTTGGTCCGAATATCATACAGCCACGTTTCTGCCAAATATGGGGTTATCACCAGAGTGTTGTTGATGGATCCTGTGGTGCATTCTGTTACCGTGTTGTACTTGTAAAGCAGTATACAGCAATTCGAGGAAGGTTATGAGTTCAAGCCCCACCAGGAGCAAGTATTCTACTTGAAGCCTCTGCCTGTCTATTTCTATTCCGGAAAATTATAATTTATTCAATACATTTAGGAGTACAATTCATCGGTAATAGGGATATCATTGAGATGACAGGTCAGAGTTCAGGCAGAGATAGAATACAAATTCATAGCCTTCTGTATCACCAGCTATGCAGGGTGGCAAGCCTGCTCAAAATTCCAAGCGGATGGCTGTTTACGAAGTGAGTTAGTGCTTCGGCAGAGAAAATAATCACCTAACGTGGGGCTCGAACCCACGGAGATTAAGAGTCTCATGCTCTACCAACTGAGCTAGCCAGGCACCTTTATGAATTTGACTTGGTTCGAATATCGTACATCCCAGTTTCTGCAAAATATGGTGATCAGTGAGTGTTGTTGATGGATCCTGTGGTGCAATCTGTTCGCGTGTTGTACTTATACAGCAGTATACAGTAATTCGATGCGAAGGTTATGAGTTCAAACCCCACCAGGAGCAAGTATTCTTCTTGAAGCCTCTGCCTGTCTATTTCTATTCCGGAAAATGATAATTTATTCAATCCATTTAGGAGTACAATTCATCGGTAATAGGTATGTCATTGAGATGACAGGTCAGAGTGCAGGCAGAGATAGAATACAAATTCATAGCCTGCTGTATCACCAGCAAAGCAGGGTGTCAAGCCTGCTCGAAATTCCAAGAGGATGGTTGTTTGCGAATTGAGTTGGTGCTTCGGCAGAGAAAATAATCACCTAACGTGGGGCTCGAACCCACGACCCTGAGATTAAGAGTCTCATGCTCTACCGACTGAGCTAGCCAGGTACCTCAATAGTGAGTTTGACTTTGTTCGAATATCGTACATCCCAGTTTCTGCAAAATATGGTGATCAGTGAGTGTTGTTGATGGATCCTGTGGTGCAATCTGTTAGCGTGTTGTACTTATACAGCAGTATACAGCTAATTCGATGCGAAGGTTATGAGTTCAAGCCCCACCAGGAGCAAGTATTCTTCTTGAAGCCTCTGCCTGTCTATTTCTATTCCGGAAAATGATAATTTATTCAATCCATTTAGGAGTACAATTCATCGGTAATAGGTATGTCATTGAGATGACAGGTCAGAGTGCAGGCAGAGATAGAATACAAATTCATAGCCTTCTGTATCACCAGCAATGCAGGGTGGCAAGCCTGCTCGAAATTCCAAGAGGATGGTTGTTTGCGAAGTGAGTTGGTGTTTTGGCAGAGAAAATAAACACCTAACGTGGGGCTCGAACCCACGACCCTGAGATTAAGAGTCTCATGCTCTACCGACTGAGCTAGCCAGGTAACTCAATAGTGATTTGACTTGGTTCGAATATCGTACATCCCAGTTTCTGCAAAATATGGTGATCAGTGAGTGTTGTTGATGGATCCTGTGGTGCAATCTGTTAGCGTGTTGTACTTATACAGCAGTATACAGTAATTCGATGCAAAGGTTATGAGTTCAAGCCCCACCAGGAGCAAGTATTCTTCTTGAAGCCTCTGCCTGTCTATTTCTATTCCGGAAAATGATAATTTATTCAATCCATTTAGGAGTACAATTCATCGGTAATAGGTATGTCATTGAGATGACAGGTGAGAGTGCAGGTAGAGATAGAATACAAATTCATAGCCTTCTGGATCACCAGCTGTGCAGGGTGGCAAGCCTGCTCGAAATTCCAAGAGGATGGTTGTTTGCGAAGTGAGTTGGTGTTTTGGCAGAGAAAATAATCACCCAACGTGGGGCTCGAACCCACGACCCTGAGATTAAGAGTCTCATGCTCTACCGACTGAGCTAGCCAGGTACCTCAATAGTGAGTTTGACTTGGTTCGAATATCGTACATCCCAGTTTCTGCAAAATATGGTGATCAGTGAGTGTTGTTGATGGATCCTGTGGTGCAATCTGTTAGCGTGTTGTACTTATACAGCAGTATACAGCAATTAGATGACAAGGTTATGAGTTCAAGCCCCACCAGGAGCAAGTATTCTTCTTGAAGCCTCTGCCTGTCTATTTCTATTCCGGAAAATGATAATTTATTCAATCCATTTAGGAGTACAATTCATCGGTAATAGGTATGTCATTGAGATGACAGGTCAGAGTGCAGGCAGAGATAGAATACAAATTCATAGCCTTCTGTATCACCAGCAATGCAGGGTGGCAAGCCTGCTCGAAATTCCAAGAGGATGGTTGTTTGCGAAGTGAGTTGGTGTTTTGGCAGAGAAAATAAACACCCAACGTGGGGCTCGAACCCACGACCCTGAGATTAAGAGTCTCATGCTCTACCGACTGAGCTAGCCAGGTACCTCAATAGTGAGTTTGACTTGGTTCGAATATCGTACATCCCAGTTTCTGCAAAATATGGTGATCAGTGAGTGTTGTTGATGGATCCTGTGGTGCAATCTGTTAGCGTGTTGTACTTATACAGCAGTATACAGCAATTAGAGGACAAGGTTATGAGTTCAAGCCCCACCAGGAGCAAGTATTCTTCTTGAAGCCTCTGCCTGTCTATTTCTATTCCGGAAAATGATAATTTATTCAATCCATTTAGGAGTACAATTCATCGGTAATAGGTATGTCATTGAGATGACAGGTCAGAGTGCAGGCAGAGATAGAATACAAATTCATAGCCTTCTGTATCACCAGCAATGCAGGGTGGCAAGCCTGCTCGAAATTCCAAGAGGATGGTTGTTTGCGAAGTGAGTTGGTGCTTCGGCAGAGAAAATAATCACCTAACGTGGGGCTCGAACCCACGACCCTGAGATTAAGAGTCTCATGCTCTACCGACTGAGCTAGCCAGGTACCTCAATAGTGAGTTTGACTTGGTTCGAATATCGTACATCCCAGTTTCTGCAAAATATGGTGATCAGTGAGTGTTGTTGATGGATCCTGTGGTGCAATCTGTTCGCGTGTTGTACTTATACAGCAGTATACAGCAATTAGAGGACAAGGTTATGAGTTCAAGCCCCACCAGGAGCAAGTATTCTTCTTGAAGCCTCTGCCTGTCTATTTCTATTCCGGAAAATGATAATTTATTCAATCCATTTAGGAGTACAATTCATCGGTAATAGGGATGTCATTGAGATGACAGGTCAGAGTGCAGGCAGAGATAGAATACAAATTCATAGCCTTCTGTATCACCAGCAATGCAGGGTGGCAAGCCTGCTCGAAATTCCAAGAGGATGGTTGTTTGCGAAGTGAGTTGGTTCTTCGGCAGAGAAAATAATCACCTAACGTGGGGCTCGAACCCACGACCCTGAGATTAAGAGTCTCATGCTCTACCGACTGAGCTAGCCAGGTACCTCAATAGTGAGTTTGACTTGGTTCGAATATCGTACATCCCAGTTTCTGCAAAATATGGTGATCAGTGAGTGTTGTTGATGGATCCTGTGGTGCAATCTGTTAGCGTGTTGTACTTATACAGCAGTATACACTAATTCGATGCGAAGGTTATGAGTTCAAGCCCCACCAGGAGCAAGTATTCTTCTTGAAGCCTCTGCCTGTCTATTTCTATTCCGGAAAATGATAATTTATTCAATCCATTTAGGAGTACAATTCATCGGTAATAGGTATGTCATTGAGATGACAGGTCAGAGTGCAGGCAGAGATAGAATACAAATTCATAGCCTTCTGTATCACCAGCAATGCAGGGTGGCAAGCCTGCTCGAAATTCCAAGAGGATGGTTGTTTGCGAAGTGAGTTGGTGTTTTGGCAGAGAAAATAAACACCCAACGTGGGGCTCGAACCCACGACCCTGAGATTAAGAGTCTCATGCTCTACCGACTGAGCTAGCCAGGTACCTCAATAGTGAGTTTGACTTTGTTCGAATATCGTACATCCCAGTTTCTGCAAAATATGGTGATCAGTGAGTGTTGTTGATGGATCCTGTGGTGCAATCTGTTAGCGTGTTGTACTTATACAGCAGTATACAGCAATTAGAGGACAAGGTTATGAGTTCAAGCCCCACCAGGAGCAAGTATTCTTCTTGAAGCCTCTGCCTGTCTATTTCTATTCCGGAAAATGATAATTTATTCAATCCATTTAGGAGTACAATTCATCGGTAATAGGTATGTCATTGAGATGACAGGTCAGAGTGCAGGCAGAGATAGAATACAAATTCATAGCCTTCTGTATCACCAGCAATGCAGGGTGGCAAGCCTGCTCGAAATTCCAAGAGGATGGTTGTTTGCGAAGTGAGTTGGTTCTTCGGCAGAGAAAATAATCACCTAACGTGGGGCTCGAACCCACGACCCTGAGATTAAGAGTCTCATGCTCTACCGACTGAGCTAGCCAGGTACCTCAATAGTGAGTTTGACTTGGTTCGAATATCGTACATCCCAGTTTCTGCAAAATATGGTGATCAGTGAGTGTTGTTGATGGATCCTGTGGTGCAATCTGTTCGCGTGTTGTACTTATACAGCAGTATACAGCAATTAGAGGACAAGGTTATGAGTTCAAGCCCCACCAGGAGCAAGTATTCTTCTTGAAGCCTCTGCCTGTCTATTTCTATTCCGGAAAATGATAATTTATTCAATCCATTTAGGAGTACAATTCATCGGTAATAGGGATGTCATTGAGATGACAGGTCAGAGTGCAGGCAGAGATAGAATACAAATTCATAGCCTTCTGTATCACCAGCAATGCAGGGTGGCAAGCCTGCTCGAAATTCCAAGAGGATGGTTGTTTGCGAAGTGAGTTGGTTCTTGGCAGAGAAAATAATCACCTAACGTGGGGCTCGAACCCACGACCCTGAGATTAAGAGTCTCATGCTCTACCAACTGAGCTAGCCAGGTACCTCAATAGTGAGTTTGACTTTGTTCGAATATCGTACATCCCAGTTTCTGCAAAATATGGTGATCAGTGAGTGTTGTTGATGGATCCTGTGGTGCAATCTGTTAGCGTGTTGTACTTATACAGCAGTATACACTAATTCGATGCGAAGGTTATGAGTTCAAGCCCCACCAGGAGAAAGTATTCTTCTTGAAGCCTCTGCCTGTCTATTTCTATTCCGGAAAATGATAATTTATTCAATCCATTTAGGAGTACAATTCATCGGTAATAGGGATGTCATTGAGATGACAGGTCAGAGTGCAGGCAGAGATAGAATACAAATTCATAGCCTTCTGTATCACCAGCAATGCAGGGTGGCAAGCCTGCTCGAAATTCCAAGAGGATGGTTGTTTGCGAAGTGAGTTGGTGTTTTGGCAGAGAAAATAAACACCCAACGTGGGGCTCGAACCCACGACCCTGAGATTAAGAGTCTCATGCTCTACCGACTGAGCTAGCCAGGTACCTCAATAGTGAGTTTGACTTGGTTCGAATATCGTACATCCCAGTTTCTGCAAAATATGGTGATCAGTGAGTGTTGTTGATGGATCCTGTGGTGCAATCTGTTCGCGTGTTGTACTTATACAGCAGTATACAGCAATTAGAGGACAAGGTTATGAGTTCAAGCCCCACCAGGAGCAAGTATTCTTCTTGAAGCCTCTGCCTGTCTATTTCTATTCCGGAAAATGATAATTTATTCAATCCATTTAGGAGTACAATTCATCGGTAATAGGTATGTCATTGAGATGACAGGTCAGAGTGCAGGCAGAGATAGAATACAAATTCATAGCCTGCTGTATCACCAGCAAAGCAGGGTGTCAAGCCTGCTCGAAATTCCAAGAGGATGGTTGTTTGCGAATTGAGTTGGTGCTTCGGCAGAGAAAATAATCACCTAACGTGGGGCTCGAACCCACGACCCTGAGATTAAGAGTCTCATGCTCTACCGACTGAGCTAGCCAGGTACCTCAATAATGAGTTTGACTTTGTTCGAATATCGTACATCCCAGTTTCTGCAAAATATGGTGATCAGTGAGTGTTGTTGATGGATCCTGTGGTGCAATCTGTTAGCGTGTTGTACTTATATAGCAGTATACACTAATTCGATGCGAAGGTTATGAGTTCAAACCCCACCAGGAGCAAGTATTCTTCTTGAAGCCTCTGCCTGTCTATTTCTATTCCGGAAAATGATAATTTATTCAATCCATTTAGGAGTACAATTCATCGGTAATAGGGATGTCATTGAGATGACAGGTCAGAGTGCAGGCAGAGATAGAATACAAATTCATAGCCTTCTGTATCACCAGCAATGCAGGGTGGCAAGCCTGCTCGAAATTCCAAGAGGATGGTTGTTTGCGAAGTGAGTTGGTGTTTTGGCAGAGAAAATAAACACCCAACGTGGGGCTCGAACCCACGACCCTGAGATTAAGAGTCTCATGCTCTACCGACTGAGCTAGCCAGGTAACCAGTAGTGATTGTGACTTGGTTCGAATATCGTACATCCCAGTTTCTGCAAAATATGTTGATCAGTGAGTGTTGTTGATGGATCCTGTGGTGCAATCTGTTAGCGTGTTGTACTTATACAGCAGTATACACTAATTCGATGCGAAGGTTATGAGTTCAAGCCCCACCAGGAGCAAGTATTCTTCTTGAAGCCTCTGCCTGTATTCTTGAAGCCCCATACGTAGAATGTATAACATTGACTGTAAGTTATAAAAGCGTCTGTCTATTTATTATTATTATTATTATATTATTCCGGAAAATGATAATTTATTAAATCCATTTAGGAGTACAATTCATCGGTAATAGGGATGTCATTGAGATGACAGGTCAGAGTGCAGGCAGAGATAGAATACAAATTCATAGCCTTCTGTATCACCAGCAATGCAGGGTGGCAAGCCTGCTCGAAATTCCAAGAGGATGGTTGTTTGCGAAGTGAGTTGGTGCTTTGGCAGAGAAAATAATCACCTAACGTGGGGCTCGAACCCACGACCCTGAGATTAAGAGTCTCATGCTCTACCGACTGAGCTAGCCAGGTACCTCAATAGTGAGTTTGACTTGGTTCGAATATCGTACATCCCAGTTTCTGCAAAATATGGTGATCAGTGAGTGTTGTTGATGGATCCTGTGGTGCAATCTGTTCGCGTGTTGTACTTATACAGCAGTATACAGCAATTAGATGACAAGGTTATGAGTTCAAGCCCCACCAGGAGCAAGTATTCTTCTTGAAGCCTCTGCCTGTCTATTTCTATTCCGGAAAATGATAATTTATTCAATCCATTTAGGAGTACAATTCATCGGTAATAGGTATGTCATTGAGATGACAGGTCAGAGTGCAGGCAGAGATAGAATACAAATTCATAGCCTTCTGTATCACCAGCAATGCAGGGTGGCAAGCCTGCTCGAAATTCCAAGAGGATGGTTGTTTGCGAAGTGAGTTGGTGTTTTGGCAGAGAAAATAAACACCCAACGTGGGGCTCGAACCCACGACCCTGAGATTAAGAGTCTCATGCTCTACCGACTGAGCTAGCCAGGTACCTCAATAGTGAGTTTGACTTGGTTCGAATATCGTACATCCCAGTTTCTGCAAAATATGGTGATCAGTGAGTGTTGTTGATGGATCCTGTGGTGCAATCTGTTCGCGTGTTGTACTTATACAGCAGTATACACTAATTCGATGCGAAGGTTATGAGTTCAAGCCCCACCAGGAGCAAGTATTCTTCTTGAAGCCTCTGCCTGTCTATTTCTATTCCGGAAAATGATAATTTATTCAATCCATTTAGGAGTACAATTCATCGGTAATAGGTATGTCATTGAGATGACAGGTCAGAGTGCAGGCAGAGATAGAATACAAATTCATAGCCTTCTGTATCACCAGCAATGCAGGGTGGCAAGCCTGCTCGAAATTCCAAGAGGATGGTTGTTTGCGAATTGAGTTGGTGCTTCGGCAGAGAAAATAATCACCTAACGTGGGGCTCGAACCCACGACCCTGAGATTAAGAGTCTCATGCTCTACCGACTGAGCTAGCCAGGTACCTCAATAGTGAGTTTGACTTGGTTCGAATATCGTACATCCCAGTTTCTGCAAAATATGGTGATCAGTGAGTGTTGTTGATGGATCCTGTGGTGCAATCTGTTAGCGTGTTGTACTTATACAGCAGTATACAGTAATTTGATGCGAAGTTATGAGTTCAAGACCCACCAGGAGCAAGTATTCTTTTTGAAGCCCTGCCTGTCTATTTCTTGTCTGGAAAATTAGAATTTATTAAATCCATTTAGGAGTACAATTCATCGGTAATAGGGATGTCATTGAGATGACAGGTCAGAGTGCAGGCAGAGATAGAATACAAATTCATAGCCTTCTGTATCACCAGCAATGCAGGGTGGCAAGCCTGCTCGAAATTCCAAGAGGATGGTTGTTTGCGAAGTGAGTTGGTGTTTTGGCAGAGAAAATAAACACCCAACGTGGGGCTCGAACCCACGACCCTGAGATTAAGAGTCTCATGCTCTACCAACTGAGCTAGCCAGGTAACCAGTAGTGATTGTGACTTGGTTCGAATATCGTACATCCCAGTTTCTGCAAAATATGGTGATCAGTGAGTGTTGTTGATGGATCCTGTGGTGCAATCTGTTAGCGTGTTGTACTTATACAGCAGTATACAGTAATTCGATGCCAAGGTTGAGTTCAAGCCCCACCAGGAGCAAGTATTCTTCTTGAAGCCGCTGCCTGTCTATTTCTTGTCCGGAAAATGATAATTTATTCAATCCATTTAGGAGTACAAGTCATCGGTAATAGGTATGTCATTGAGATGACAGGTGAGAGTGCAGGTAGAGATAGAATACAAATTCATAGCCTTCTGTATCACCAGCAAAACAGGGTGGCAAGCCTGCTCGAAATTCCAAGAGGATGGTTGTTTGCGAAGTGAGTTGGTGCTTTGGCAGAGAAAATAAACACCCAACGTGGGGCTCGAACCCTCTACACTGCGATTAAGAGTCTCATGCTCTACCGACTGAGCTAGCCAGGTACCTCAATAGTGAGTTTGACTTGGTTCGAATATCGTACATCCCAGTTTCTGCAAAATATGGTGATCAGTGAGTGTTGTTGATGGATCCTGTGGTGCAATCTGTTCGCGTGTTGTACTTATACAGCAGTATACAGCAATTAGAGGACAAGGTTATGAGTTCAAGCCCCACCAGGAGCAAGTATTCTTCTTGAAGCCTCTGCCTGTCTACTTCTATTCCGGAAAATAATCATTTATTCAATCCATTTAGGAGTACAATTCATCGGTAATAGGTATGTCATTGAGATGACAGGTCAGAGTGCAGGCAGAGATAGAATACAAATTCATAGCCTTCTGTATCACCAGCAAAGCAGGGTGGCAAGCCTGCTCGAAATTCCAAGAGGATGGTTGTTTGCGAAGTGAGTTGGTGCTTTGGCAGAGAAAATAAACACCCAACGTGGGGCTCGAACCCTCTACACTGCGATTAAGAGTCTCATGCTCTACCGACTGAGCTAGCCAGGTACCTCAATAGTGAGTTTGACTTGGTTCGAATATCGTACATCCCAGTTTCTGCAAAATATGGTGATCAGTGAGTGTTGTTGATGGATCCTGTGGTGCAATCTGTTCGCGTGTTGTACTTATACAGCAGTATACAGCAATTAGAGGACAAGGTTATGAGTTCAAGCCCCACCAGGAGCAAGTATTATTCTTGAAGCCTCTGCCTGTCTATTTCTATTCCGGAAAATGATAATTTATTCAATCCATTTAGGAGTACAATTCATCGGTAATAGGTATGTCATTGAGATGACAGGTCAGAGTGCAGGCAGAGATAGAATACAAATTCATAGCCTTCTGTATCACCAGCAATGCAGGGTGGCAAGCCTGCTCGAAATTCCAAGAGGATGGTTGTTTGCGAAGTGAGTTGGTGTTTTGGCAGAGAAAATAAACACCCAACGTGGGGCTCGAACCCACGACCCTGAGATTAAGAGTCTCATGCTCTACCGACTGAGCTAGCCAGGTACCTCAATAGTGAGTTTGACTTGGTTCGAATATCGTACATCCCAGTTTCTGCAAAATATGGTGATCAGTGAGTGTTGTTGATGGATCCTGTGGTGCAATCTGTTCGCGTGTTGTACTTATACAGCAGTATACAGCAATTAGAGGACAAGGTTATGAGTTCAAGCCCCACCAGGAGCAAGTATTCTTCTTGAAGCCTCTGCCTGTCTATTTCTATTCCGGAAAATGATAATTTATTCAATCCATTTAGGAGTACAATTCATCGGTAATAGGTATGTCATTGAGATGACAGGTCAGAGTGCAGGCAGAGATAGAATACAAATTCATAGCCTGCTGTATCACCAGCAAAGCAGGGTGGCAAGCCTGCTCGAAATTCCAAGAGGATGGTTGTTTGCGAATTGAGTTGGTGCTTCGGCAGAGAAAATAATCACCTAACATGGGGCTCGAACCCACGACCCTGAGATTAAGAGTCTCATGCTCTACCGACTGAGCTAGCCAGGTACCTCAATAGTGAGTTTGACTTGGTTCGAATATCGTACATCCCAGTTTCTGCAAAATATGGTGATCAGTGAGTGTTGTTGATGGATCCTGTGGTGCAATCTGTTAGCGTGTTGTACTTATACAGCAGTATACAGTAATTCGATGCCAAGGTTGAGTTCAAGCCCCACCAGGAGCAAGTATTCTTCTTGAAGCCGCTGCCTGTCTATTTCTTGTCCGGAAAATGATAATTTATTCAATCCATTTAGGAGTACAAGTCATCGGTAATAGGTATGTCATTGAGATGACAGGTCAGAGTGCAGGCAGAGATAGAATACAAATTCATAGCCTTCTGTATCACCAGCAAAGCAGGGTGGCAAGCCTGCTCGAAATTCCAAGAGGATGGTTGTTTGCGAAGTGAGTTGGTGCTTTGGCAGAGAAAATAATCACCTAACGTGGGGCTCGAACCCACGATTAAGAGTCTCATGCTCTACCGACTGAGCTAGCCAGGTACCTCAATAGTGAGTTTGACTTGGTTCGAATATCGTACATCCCAGTTTCTGCAAAATATGGTGATCAGTGAGTGTTGTTGATGGATCCTGTGGTGCAATCTGTTCGCGTGTTGTACTTATACAGCAGTATACAGCAATTAGAGGACAAGGTTATGAGTTCAAGCCCCACCAGGAGCAAGTATTCTTCTTGAAGCCTCTGCCTGTCTATTTCTATTCTGGAAAATGATAATTTATTCAATCCATTTAGGAGTACAATTCATCGGTAATAGGTATGTCATTGAGATGACAGGTCAGAGTGCAGGCAGAGATAGAATACAAATTCATAGCCTTCTGTATCACCAGCAAAGCAGGGTGGCAAGCCTGCTCGAAATTCCAAGAGGATGGTTGTTTGCGAAGTGAGTTGGTGCTTTGGCAGAGAAAATAATCACCTAACGTGGGGCTCGAACCCACGATTAAGAGTCTCATGCTCTACCGACTGAGCTAGCCAGGTACCTCAATAGTGAGTTTGACTTGGTTCGAATATCGTACATCCCAGTTTCTGCAAAATATGGTGATCAGTGAGTGTTGTTGATGGATCCTATGGTGCAATGTGTTAGCGTATTGTACTTATACAGCAGTATACAGTAATTTGATGCGAAGGTTATGAGTTCAAGCCCCACCAGGAGCAAGTATTCTTCTTGAAGCCTCTGCCTGTCTATTTCTATTCCGGAAAATGATAATTTATTCAATCCATTTAGGAGTACAATTCATCGGTAATAGGTATGTCATTGAGATGACAGGTCAGAGTGCAGGCAGAGATAGAATACAAATTCATAGCGTTCTGTATCACCAGCAATGCAGGGTGGCAAGCCTGCTCGAAATTCCAAGAGGATGGTTGTTTGCGAAGTGAGTTGGTTCTTCGGCAGAGAAAATAATCACCTAACGTGGGGCTCGAACCCACGACCCTGAGATTAAGAGTCTCATGCTCTACCAACTGAGCTAGCCAGGTACCTCAATAGTGAGTTTGACTTTGTTCGAATATCGTACATCCCAGTTTCTGCAAAATATGGTGATCAGTGAGTGTTGTTGATGGATCCTGTGGTGCAATCTGTTAGCGTGTTGTACTTATATAGCAGTATACACTAATTCGATGCGAAGGTTATGAGTTCAAACCCCACCAGGAGAAAGTATTCTTCTTGAAGCCTCTGCCTGTCTATTTCTATTCCGGAAAATGATAATTTATTCAATCCATTTAGGAGTACAATTCATCGGTAATAGGGATGTCATTGAGATGACAGGTCAGAGTGCAGGCAGAGATAGAATACAAATTCATAGCCTTCTGTATCACCAGCAATGCAGGGTGGCAAGCCTGCTCGAAATTCCAAGAGGATGGTTGTTTGCGAAGTGAGTTGGTGTTTTGGCAGAGAAAATAAACACCCAACGTGGGGCTCGAACCCACGACCCTGAGATTAAGAGTCTCATGCTCTACCGACTGAGCTAGCCAGGTACCTCAATAGTGAGTTTGACTTGGTTCGAATATCGTACATCCCAGTTTCTGCAAAATATGGTGATCAGTGAGTGTTGTTGATGGATCCTGTGGTGCAATCTGTTCGCGTGTTGTACTTATACAGCAGTATACAGCAATTAGAGGACAAGGTTATGAGTTCAAGCCCCACCAGGAGCAAGTATTCTTCTTGAAGCCTCTGCCTGTCTATTTCTATTCTGGAAAATGATAATTTATTCAATCCATTTAGGAGTACAATTCATCGGTAATAGGTATGTCATTGAGATGACAGGTCAGAGTGCAGGCAGAGATAGAATACAAATTCATAGCCTTCTGTATCACCAGCAATGCAGGGTGGCAAGCCTGCTCGAAATTCCAAGAGGATGGTTGTTTGCGAAGTGAGTTGGTGTTTTGGCAGAGAAAATAAACACCCAACGTGGGGCTCGAACCCACGACCCTGAGATTAAGAGTCTCATGCTCTACCGACTGAGCTAGCCAGGTACCTCAATAGTGAGTTTGACTTTGTTCGAATATCGTACATCCCAGTTTCTGCAAAATATGGTGATCAGTGAGTGTTGTTGATGGATCCTGTGGTGCAATCTGTTCGCGTGTTGTACTTATACAGCAGTATACAGCAATTAGAGGACAAGGTTATGAGTTCAAGCCCCACCAGGAGCAAGTATTCTTCTTGAAGCCTCTGCCTGTCTATTTCTATTCCGGAAAATGATAATTTATTCAATCCATTTAGGAGTACAATTCATCGGTAATAGGTATGTCATTGAGATGACAGGTCAGAGTGCAGGCAGAGATAGAATACAAATTCATAGCCTGCTGTATCACCAGCAAAGCAGGGTGTCAAGCCTGCTCGAAATTCCAAGAGGATGGTTGTTTGCGAAGTGAGTTGGTGCTTCGGCAGAGAAAATAATCACCTAACGTGGGGCTCGAACCCACGACCCTGAGATTAAGAGTCTCATGCTCTACCGACTGAGCTAGCCAGGTACCTCAATAATGAGTTTGACTTTGTTCGAATATCGTACATCCCAGTTTCTGCAAAATATGGTGATCAGTGAGTGTTGTTGATGGATCCTGTGGTGCAATCTGTTAGCGTGTTGTACTTATATAGCAGTATACACTAATTCGATGCGAAGGTTATGAGTTCAAACCCCACCAGGAGCAAGTATTCTTCTTGAAGCCTCTGCCTGTCTATTTCTATTCCGGAAAATGATAATTTATTCAATCCATTTAGGAGTACAATTCATCGGTAATAGGGATGTCATTGAGATGACAGGTCAGAGTGCAGGCAGAGATAGAATACAAATTCATAGCCTTCTGTATCACCAGCAATGCAGGGTGGCAAGCCTGCTCGAAATTCCAAGAGGATGGTTGTTTGCGAAGTGAGTTGGTGTTTTGGCAGAGAAAATAAACACCCAACGTGGGGCTCGAACCCACGACCCTGAGATTAAGAGTCTCATGCTCTACCGACTGAGCTAGCCAGGTAACCAGTAGTGATTGTGACTTGGTTCGAATATCGTACATCCCAGTTTCTGCAAAATATGTTGATCAGTGAGTGTTGTTGATGGATCCTGTGGTGCAATCTGTTAGCGTGTTGTACTTATACAGCAGTATACACTAATTCGATGCGAAGGTTATGAGTTCAAGCCCCACCAGGATCAAGTATTCTTCTTGAAGCCTCTGCCTGTCTATTTCTATTCCGGAAAATGATAATTTATTAAATCCATTTAGGAGTACAATTCATCGGTAATAGGGATGTCATTGAGATGACAGGTCAGAGTGCAGGCAGAGATAGAATACAAATTCATAGCCTTCTGTATCACCAGCAATGCAGGGTGGCAAGCCTGCTCGAAATTCCAAGAGGATGGTTGTTTGCGAAGTGAGTTGGTGCTTCGGCAGAGAAAATAATCACCTAACTTGGGGCTCGAACACACGACCCTGAGATTAAGAGTCTCATGCTCTACCGACTGAGCTAGCCAGGTACCTCAATAGTGAGTTTGACTTGGTTCGAATATCGTACATCCCAGTTTCTGCCAAATATGGTGATCAGTGAGTGTTGTTGATGGATCCTGTGGTGCAATCTGTTCGCGTGTTGTACTTATACAGCAGTATACAGCAATTAGATGACAAGGTTATGAGTTCAAGCCCCACCAGGAGCAAGTATTCTTCTTGAAGCCTCTGCCTGTCTATTTCTATTCCGGAAAATGATAATTTATTCAATCCATTTAGGAGTACAATTCATCTGTAATAGGTATGTCATTGAGATGACAGGTCAGAGTGCAGGCAGAGATAGAATACAAATTCATAGCCTTCTGTATCGCCAGCAATGCAGGGTGGCAAGCCTGCTCGAAATTCCAAGAGGATGGTTGTTTGCGAAGTGAGTTGGTGTTTTGGCAGAGAAAATAAACACCCAACGTGGGGCTCGAACCCACGACCCTGAGATTAAGAGTCTCATGCTCTACCGACTGAGCTAGCCAGGTACCTCAATAGTGAGTTTGACTTGGTTCGAATATCGTACATTCCAGTTTCTGCAAAATATGGTGATCAGTGAGTGTTGTTGATGGATCCTGTGGTGCAATCTGTTCGCGTGTTGTACTTATACAGCAGTATACACTAATTCGATGCGAAGGTTATGAGTTCAAGCCCCACCAGGAGCAAGTATTCTTCTTGAAGCCTCTGCCTGTCTATTTCTATTCCGGAAAATGATAATTTATTCAATCCATTTAGGAGTACAATTCATCGGTAATAGGGATGTCATTGAGATGACAGGTCAGAGTGCAGGCAGAGATAGAATACAAATTCATAGCCTTCTGTATCACCAGCAATGCAGGGTGGCAAGCCTGCTCGAAATTCCAAGAGGATGGTTGTTTGCGAAGTGAGTTGGTGTTTTGGCAGAGAAAATAAACACCCAACGTGGGGCTCGAACCCACGACCCTGAGATTAAGAGTCTCATGCTCTACCGACTGAGCTAGCCAGGTAACCAGTAGTGATTGTGACTTGGTTCGAATATCGTACATCCCAGTTTCTGCAAAATATGGTGATCAGTGAGTGTTGTTGATGGATCCTGTGGTGCAATCTGTTAGCGTGTTGTACTTATACAGCAGTATACACTAATTCGATGCGAAGGTTATGAGTTCAAGCCCCACCAGGAGCAAGTATTATTCTTGAAGCCTCTGCCTGTCTATTTCTATTCCGGAAAATGATAATTTATTCAATCCATTTAGGAGTACAATTCATCGGTAATAGGTATGTCATTGAGATGACAGGTCAGAGTGCAGGCAGATATAGAATACAAATTCATAGCCTTCTGTATCACCAGCAATGCAGGGTGGCAAGCCTGCTCGAAATTCCAAGAGGATGGTTGTTTGCGAAGTGAGTTGGTGTTTTGGCAGAGAAAATAAACACCCAACGTGGGGCTCGAACCCACGACCCTGAGATTAAGAGTCTCATGCTCTACCGACTGAGCTAGCCAGGTACCTCAATAGTGAGTTTGACTTGGTTCGAATATCGTACATCCCAGTTTCTGCAAAATATGGTGATCAGTGAGTGTTGTTGATGGATCCTGTGGTGCAATCTGTTCGCGTGTTGTACTTATACAGCAGTATACAGCAATTAGAGGACAAGGTTATGAGTTCAAGCCCCACCAGGAGCAAGTATTCTTCTTGAAGCCTCTGCCTGTCTATTTCTATTCCGGAAAATGATAATTTATTCAATCCATTTAGGAGTACAATTCATCGGTAATAGGTATGTCATTGAGATGACAGGTCAGAGTGCAGGCAGAGATAGAATACAAATTCATAGCCTGCTGTATCACCAGCAAAGCAGGGTGTCAAGCCTGCTCGAAATTCCAAGAGGATGGTTGTTTGCGAATTGAGTTGGTGCTTCGGCAGAGAAAATAATCACCTAACATGGGGCTCGAACCCACGACCCTGAGATTAAGAGTCTCATGCTCTACCGACTGAGCTAGCCAGGTACCTCAATAGTGAGTTTGACTTGGTTCGAATATCGTACATTCCAGTTTCTGCAAAATATGGTGATCAGTGAGTGTTGTTGATGGATCCTGTGGTGCAATCTGTTAGCGTGTTGTACTTATACAGCAGTATACACTAATTCGATGCGAAGGTTATGAGTTCAAGCCCCACCAGGAGCAAGTATTCTTCTTGAAGCCTCTGCCTGTCTATTTCTATTCCGGAAAATGATAATTTATTCAATCCATTTAGGAGTACAATTCATCGGTAATAGGGATGTCATTGAGATGACAGGTCAGAGTGCAGGCAGAGATAGAATACAAATTCATAGCCTGGAACCCACGACCCTGAGATTAAGAGTCTCATGCGCTACCGACTGAGCTAGCCAGGTACCTCTATATTAATATTGACTTGGTCCGAATATCATACAGCCACGTTTCTGCCAAATATGGGGTTATGTGAGAGTGTTGTTGATGGATCCTGTGGTGCATTCTGTTACCGTGTTGTACTTGTAAAGCAGTATACAGCAATTCGATGCGAAGGTTATGAGTTCAAGCCCCACCAGGAGCAAGTATTCTACTTGAAGCCTCTGCCTGTCTATTTCTATTCCGGAAAATTATAATTTATTCAATACATTTAGGAGTACAATTCATCGGTAATAGGGATATCATTGAGATGACAGGTCAGAGTTCAGGCAGAGATAGAATACAAATTCATAGCCTTCTGTATCACCAGCTATGCAGGGTGGCAAGCCTGCTCAAAATTCCAAGCGGATGGCTGTTTACGAAGTGAGTTAGTGCTTCGGCAGAGAAAATAATCACCTAACGTGGGGCTCGAACCCACGTCCCTGAGATTAAGAGTCTCATGCTCTACCAACTGAGCTAGCCAGGCACCTTTATGGTAATATTGACTTGGTTCGAATATCGTACATCGTACATCCCAGTTTCTGCAAAATATGGTGATCAGTGAGCGTTGTTGATGGATCCTGTGGTGCAATCTGTTCGCGTGTTGTACTTATACAGCAGTATACAGCAATTAGAGGACAAGGTTATGAGTTCAAGCCCCACCAGGAGCAAGTATTCTTCTTGAAGCCTCTGCCTGTCTATTTCTATTCCGGAAAATGATAATTTATTCAATCCATTTAGGAGTACAATTCATCGGTAATAGGTATGTCATTGAGATGACAGGTCAGAGTGCAGGCAGAGATAGAATACAAATTCATAGCCTGCTGTATCACCAGCAAAGCAGGGTGTCAAGCCTGCTCGAAATTCCAAGAGGATGGTTGTTTGCGAAGTGAGTTGGTGCTTTGGCAGAGAAAATAAACACCTAACGTGGGGCTCGAACCCACGACCCTGAGATTAAGAGTCTCATGCTCTACCGACTGAGCTAGCCAGGTACCTCAATAGTGAGTTTGACTTTGTTCGAATATCGTACATCCCAGTTTCTGCAAAATATGGTGATCAGTGAGTGTTGTTGATGGATCCTGTGGTGCAATCTGTTAGCGTGTTGTACTTATATAGCAGTATACACTAATTCGATGCGAAGGTTATGAGTTCAAGCCCCACCAGGAGCAAGTATTCTTCTTGAAGCCTCTGCCTGTCTATTTCTATTCCGGAAAATGATAATTTATTCAATCCATTTAGGAGTACAATTCATCGGTAATAGGGATGTCATTGAGATGACAGGTCAGAGTGCAGGCAGAGATAGAATACAAATTCATAGCCTTCTGTATCACCAGCAATGCAGGGTGGCAAGCCTGCTCGAAATTCCAAGAGGATGGTTGTTTGCGAAGTGAGTTGGTGTTTTGGCAGAGAAAATAAACACCCAACGTGGGGCTCGAACCCACGACCCTGAGATTAAGAGTCTCATGCTCTACCGACTGAGCTAGCCAGGTAACCAGTAGTGATTGTGACTTGGTTCGAATATCGTACATCCCAGTTTCTGCAAAATATGTTGATCAGTGAGTGTTGTTGATGGATCCTGTGGTGCAATCTGTTAGCGTGTTGTACTTATACAGCAGTATACACTAATTCGATGCGAAGGTTATGAGTTCAAGCCCCACCAGGAGCAAGTATTCTTCTTGAAGCCTCTGCCTGTCTATTTCTATTCCGGAAAATGATAATTTATTCAATCCATTTAGGAGTACAATTCATCGGTAATAGGTATGTCATTGAGATGACAGGTCAGAGTGCAGGCAGAGATAGAATACAAATTCATAGCCTGCTGTATCACCAGCAAAGCAGGGTGTCAAGCCTGCTCGAAATTCCAGGAGGATGGTTGTTTGCGAATTGAGTTGGTGCTTCGGCAGAGAAAATAATCACCTAACGTGGGGCTCGAACCCACGACCCTGAGATTAAGAGTCTCATGCTCTACCGACTGAGCTAGCCAGGTACCTCAATAGTGAGTTTGACTTTGTTCGAATATCGTACATCCCAGTTTCTGCAAAATATGGTGATCAGTGAGTGTTGTTGATGGATCCTGTGGTGCAATCTGTTAGCGTGTTGTACTTATATAGCAGTATACACTAATTCGATGCGAAGGTTATGAGTTCAAGCCCCACCAGGAGCAAGTATTCTTCTTGAAGCCTCTGCCTGTCTATTTCTATTCCGGAAAATGATAATTTATTCAATCCATTTAGGAGTACAATTCATCGGTAATAGGGATGTCATTGAGATGACAGGTCAGAGTGCAGGCAGAGATAGAATACAAATTCATAGCCTTCTGTATCACCAGCAATGCAGGGTGGCAAGCCTGCTCGAAATTCCAAGAGGATGGTTGTTTGCGAAGTGAGTTGGTGTTTTGGCAGAGAAAATAAACACCCAACGTGGGGCTCGAACCCACGACCCTGAGATTAAGAGTCTCATGCTCTACCGACTGAGCTAGCCAGGTAACCAGTAGTGATTGTGACTTGGTTCGAATATCGTACATCCCAGTTTCTGCAAAATATGTTGATCAGTGAGTGTTGTTGATGGATCCTGTGGTGCAATCTGTTAGCGTGTTGTACTTATACAGCAGTATACACTAATTCGATGCGAAGGTTATGAGTTCAAGCCCCACCAGGAGCAAGTATTCTTCTTGAAGCCTCTGCCTGTCTATTTCTATTCCGGAAAATGATAATTTATTCAATCCATTTAGGAGTACAATTCATCGGTAATAGGGATGTCATTGAGATGACAGGTCAGAGTGCAGGCAGAGATAGAATACAAATTCATAGCCTTCTGTATCACCAGCAAAGCAGGGTGGCAAGCCTGCTCGAAATTCCAAGAGGATGGTTGTTTGCGAAGTGAGTTGGTGCTTTGGCAGAGAAAATAAACACCCAAAGTGGGGCTCGAACCCAAGACCCTGAGATTAAGAGTCTCATGCTCTACCGACTGAGCTAGACAGGTAACCATTAGTGATTTTGACTTGGTTCGAATATCGTACATCCCAGTTTCTGCAAAATATGGTGATCAGTGAGTGTTGTTGATGGATCCTGTGGTGCAATCTGTTAGCGTGTTGTACTTATACAGCAGTATACAGTAATTTGATGCGAAGGTTATGAGTTCAAGCCCCACCAGGAGCAAGTATTCTTCTTGAAGCCTCTGCCTGTCTATTTCTATTCCGGAAAATGATAATTTATTCAATCCATTTAGGAGTACAATTCATCGGTAATAGGTATGTCATTGAGATGACAGGTCAGAGTGCAGGCAGAGATAGAATACAAATTCATAGCCTTCTGTATCACCAGCAATGCAGGGTGGCAAGCCTGCTCGAAATTCCAAGAGGATGGTTGTTTGCGAAGTGAGTTGGTGTTTTGGCAGAGAAAATAAACACCCAACGTGGGGCTCGAACCCACGACCCTGAGATTAAGAGTCTCATGCTCTACCGACTGAGCTAGCCAGGTACCTCAGTAGTGAGTTTGACTTGGTTCGAATATCGTACATCCCAGTTTCTGCAAAATATGGTGATCAGTGAGTGTTGTTGATGGATCCTGTGGTGCAATCTGTTCGCGTGTTGTACTTATACAGCAGTATACAGCAATTAGAGGACAAGGTTATGAGTTCAAGCCCCACCAGGAGCAAGTATTCTTCTTGAAGCCTCTGCCTGTCTATTTCTTGTCCGGAAAATGATAATTTATTCAATCCATTTAGGAGTACAATTCATCGGTAATAGGGATGTCATTGAGATGACAGGTCAGAGTGCAGGCAGAGATAGAATACAATTTCATAGCCTTCTGTATCACCAGCTATGCAGGGTGGCAAGCCTGCTTGAAATTCCAAGCGGATGGCTGTTTGCGAAGTGAGTTGGTTCTTCGGCAGAGAAAATAATCACCTAACGTGGGGCTCAAACCCACGACCCTGAGATTAAGAGTCTCATGCTCTACCGACTGATTTAGCCAGGTACCGTTATAGTAATATTGACTTGGTTCGAATATCATACAGCCACGTTTCTGCCAAATTTGGGGTTATGTGAGAGTGTTGTTGATGGATCCTGTGGTGCATTCTGTTACCGTGTTGTACTTGTAAAGCAGTATACAGCAATTCGATGCGAAGTTTATGAGTTCAAGCCCCACCAGGAGCAAGTATTCTTCTTGAAGCCTCTGCCTGTCTATTTCTATTCCGGAAAATGATAATTTATTCAATCCATTTAGGAGTACAATTCATCGGTAATAGGGATGTCATTGAGATGACAGGTCAGAGTGCAGGCAGAGATAGAATACAAATTCATAGCCTTCTGTATCAGCAGCAATGCCGGGTGGCAAGCCTGCTCGAAATTCCAAGAGGATGGTTGTTTGCGAAGTGAGTTGGTGCTTCGGCAGAGAAAATAATCACCTAACGTGGGGCTCAAACCCACGACCCTGAGATTAAGAGTCTCATGCTCTACCGACTGAGCTAGCCAGGTACCTCAATAGTGAGTTTGACTTGGTTCGAATATCGTACATTCCAGTTTCTGCAAAATATGGTGATCAGTGAGTGTTGTTGATGGATCCTGTGGTGCAATCTGTTCGCGTGTTGTACTTATACAGCAGTATACACTAATTCGATGCGAAGGTTATGAGTTCAAGCCCCACCAGGAGCAAGTATTCTTCTTGAAGCCTCTGCCTGTCTATTTCTATTCCGGAAAATGATAATTTATTCAATCCATTTAGGAGTACAATTCATCGGTAATAGGTATGTCATTGAGATGACAGGTCAGAGTGCAGGCAGAGATAGAATACAAATTCATAGCCTTCTGTATCACCAGCAAAGCAGGGTGTCAAGCCTGCTCGAAATTCCAAGAGGATGGTTGTTTGCGAATTGAGTTGGTGCTTCGGCAGAGAAAATAATCACCTAACGTGGGGCTCGAACCCACGACCCTGAGATTAACAGTCTCATGCTCTACAGACTGAGCTAGCCAGGTACCTCAATAGTGAGTTTGACTTTGTTCGAATATCGTACATCCCAGTTTCTGCAAAATATGGTGATCAGTGAGTGTTGTTGATGGATTCTGTGGTGCAATCTGTTAGCGTGTTGTACTTATATAGCAGTATACACTAATTCGATGCGAAGGTTATGAGTTCAAGCCCCACCAGGAGCAAGTATTCTTCTTGAAGCCTCTGCCTGTCTATTTCTATTCCGGAAAATGATAATTTATTCAATCCATTTAGGAGTACAATTCATCGGTAATAGGGATGTCATTGAGATGACAGGTCAGAGTGCAGGCAGAGATAGAATACAAATTCATAGCCTTCTGTATCACCAGCAATGCAGGGTGGCAAGCCTGCTCGAAATTCCAAGAGGATGGTTGTTTGCGAAGTGAGTTGGTGCTTTGGCAGAGAAAATAAACACCCAACGTGGGGCTCGAACCCAAGACCCTGAGATTAAGAGTCTCATGCTCTACCGACTGAGCTAGCCAGGTAACCATTAGTGATTTTGACTTGGTTCGAATATCGTACATCCCAGTTTCTGCAAAATATGGTGATCAGTGAGTGTTGTTGATGGATCCTGTGGTGCAATCTGTTAGCGTGTTGTACTTATACAGCAGTATACACTAATTCGATGTGAAGGTTATGAGTTCAAGCCCCACCAGGAGCAAGTATTCTTCTTGAAGCCTCTGCCTGTCTATTTCTATTCCGGAAAATGATAATTTATTCAATCCATTTAGGAGTACAATTCATCGGTAATAGGGATGTCATTGAGATGACAGGTCAGAGTGCAGGCAGAGATAGAATACAAATTCATAGCCTGCTGTATCACCAGCAAAGCAGGGTGTCAAGCCTGCTCGAAATTCCAAGAGGATGGTTGTTTGCGAATTGAGTTGGTGCTTCGGCAGAGAAAATAATCACCTAACGTGGGGCTCGAACCCACGACCCTGAGATTAAGAGTCTAATGCTCTACCGACTGAGCTAGCCAGGTAACTCAATAGTGAGTTTGACTTGGTTCGAATATCGTACATCCCAGTTTCTGCAAAATATGGTGATCAGTGAGTGTTGTTGATGGATCCTGTGGTGCAATCTGTTAGCGTGTTGTACTTATACAGCAGTATACACTAATTCGATGCGAAGGTTATGAGTTCAAACCCCACCAGGATCAAGTATTCTTCTTGAAGCCTCTGCCTGTCTATTTCTATTCCGGAAAATGATAATTTATAAAATCCATTTAGGAGTACAATTCATCGGTAATAGGGATGTCATTGAGATGACAGGTCAGAGTGCAGGCAGAGATAGAATACAAATTCATAGCCTTCTGTATCACCAGCAATGCAGGGTGGCAAGCCTGCTCGAAATTCCAAGAGGATGGTTGTTTGCGAAGTGAGTTGGTGCTTCGGCAGAGAAAATAATCACCTAACGTGGGGCTCGAACCCACGATTAGAGTCTCATGCTCTACCGACTGAGCTAGAGCAGGTACCTTAATCTGAGCTTTGGTGATTATTTTCTCTGCCAAAGTACCAACTCACTTCGCAAACAACCATCTGCTTGGAATTTCGAGCAGGCTTGCCACCCTGCACAGCTGGTGATCCAGAAGGCTATGAATTTGTATTCTATCTCTGCCTGCACTCTGACCTGTCATCTCAATGACATCCCTATTACCGATGAATTGTACTCCTAAATGGATTGAATAAATTATCATTTTCCGGAATAGAAATAGACAGGCAGAGGCTTCAAGAAGAATACTTGCTCCTGGTGGGGCTTGAACTCATAACCTTCGCATCGAATTAGTGTATACTGCTGTATAAGTACAACACGCTAACAGATTGCACCACAGGATCCATCAACAACACTCACTGATCACCATATTTTGCAGAAACTGGGATGTACGATATTCGAACCAAGTCAAACTCACTATTGAGGTACCTGGCTAGCTCAGTCGGTAGAGCATGAGACTCTTAATCTCAGGGTCGTGGGTTTGAGCCCCAAGTTTTTGATTATTTTCTCTGCCAAACACCAACTCACTTCGCAAACAACCATCCTCTTGGAATTTCGAGCAGGCTTGCAACCCTGCATTGTTGGTGATACAGAAGGCTATGAATTTGTATTCTATCTCTGTCTGCACTCTGACCTGTCATCTCAATGATATTATACTACATAGTAACATGGTTCAGTATTATACTACACAGTAACATGGTTCAGTAATGTAACATGGTTCAGTATTATACTACACAGTAACATGGTTCAGTATTATACTACACAGTAACATGGTTCAGTAATGTAACATGGTTCAGTATTATACTACACAGTAACGTGGTTCAGTACTATACTACACAGTAACGTGGTTCAGTATTATACTACACAGTAACGTGGTTCAGTACTATACTACACAGTAACATAGTTCAGTACTATACTACACAGTAACATGGTTCAGTATTATACTACACAGTAACGTGGTTCAGTATTATACTACACAGTAACGTGGTTCAGTACTATACTACACAGTAACATAGTTCAGTACTATACTACACAGTAACATGATTCAGTACTATACTACACAGTAACATGGTTCAGTACTATACTACACAGTAACATGGTTCAGTACTATACTACACAGTAACATGGTTCAGTACTATACTACACAGTAACATGGTTCAGTACTATACTACACAGTAACATGGTTCAGTAATGTAACATGGTTCAGTATTATACTACACAGTAACATGGTTCAGTACTATACTACACAGTAACATGGTTCAGTACTATACTACACAGTAACATGGTTCAGTACTATACTACACAGTAACATGGTTCAGTATTATACTACACAGTAACATGGTTCAGTACTATACTACACAGTAACATGGTTCAGTACTATACTACACAGTAACATGGTTCAGTACTATACTACACAGTAACATGATTCAGTACTATACTACACAGTAACATGGTTCAGTACTATACTACACAGTAACATGGTTCAGTATTATACTACACAGTAACATGGTTCAGTAATATACTACACAGTAACATGGTTCAGTACTATACTACACAGTAACATGGTTCAGTATTATACTACACAGTAACATGGTTCAGTATTATACTACACAGTAACATGGTTCAGTAATATACTACACAGTAACATGGTTCAGTACTATACTACACAGTAACATGGTTCAGTATTATACTACACAGTAACATGGTTCAGTATTATACTACACAGTAACATGGTTCAGTACTATACTACACAGTAACATGGTTCAGTATTATACTACACAGTTACATGGTTCAGTACTATACTACACAGTAACATGGTTCAGTACTATACTACACAGTAACATGGTTCAGTATTATACTACACAGTAACATGGTTCATTACTATACTACACAGTAACATGGTTCAGTATTATACTACACAGTAACATGGTTCAGTACTATACTACACAGTAACATGATTCAGTACTATACTACACAGTAACATGGTTCAGTACTATACTACACAGTAACATGGTTCAGTACTATACTACACAGTAACATGGTTCAGTATTATACTACACAGTAACATGGTTCAGTATTATACTACACAGTAACATGGTTCAGTACTATACTACACAGTAACATGGTTCAGTACTATACTACACAGTAACATGGTTCAGTACTATACTACACAGTAACATGGCTTCATCTGTCATTATTAACTAAAGACTAACTGTTGTCTGTATTGGTCGTTCCGATAGTTGATGTCTGAAAGTATCGTTTAATCCAGGAGACTTCTCTGTGACGCTATATGGATGACATTGCTCTGAGTGCCTGTCTGCTAACTGAATTACAACACGTATATAGTTAAGAGTTTGACAATCTAATGTATTATTCTCTGCTACAGTAACACTGAATATAATGACACAGACTCTCAAGGTGACATCACAGGAACTCTCACATTCAGTCTGAAACAATTAGCGACTTTTTGTCTGAAGAGATGAGAATCTATGAGGACAGATTATTACCAAGGACCATTTTATATTGCTTTTTTTTTTTATTAAAAAATCCAATTAACTCCTGAAAGCTGGTGGCTTTCGACAGACGACGGGTCGTTATTGTGCTGTTGGAAAGACATTGTTGGGTCGGAAACTGGCATCTTTTCAGAACCAGTCTGGCAGGCAGCTGAACAGAAAAGGTTTCGGTGAACAATCAACCGCTTGGCTCCGAAAAAGACCTGAGTTGGCACTTCTTGTCTTTTTTTTCCATCATAGATGTATCTAACTCACAGAGATGTTTAACTCACAGAGAGCCAGACCATTTAAAACATGGACATTTGTCACATTGGATCGATGGAGTCCAGTCTGTATTGTAGTCTTGTTATAACAGCTTTTCTCCCTATGGAGGCTAGGACAACAGTCTGACTGAGACAGTAGTTTCCTGACCTCCTAGTCAGGTTCATCAGTGACTGAGACAGTAGTTTACTGACCTCCTAGTCAGGTTCATCAGTGACTAGGACAACAGTCTGACTGAGACAGTAGTTTACTGACCTCCTAGTCAGGTTCATCAGTGACTAGGACAACAGTCTGACTGAGACAGTAGTTTACTGACCTCCTAGTCAGGTTCATCAGTGACTGAGACAGTAGTTTACTGACCTCCTAGTCAGGTTCATCAGTGACTGAGACAGTAGTTTACTGACCTCCTAGTCAGGTTCATCAGTGACTAGGACAACAGTCTGACTGAGACAGTAGTTCACTGACCTCCTAGTCAGGTTCATCAGTGACTAGGACAACAGTCTGACTGAGACAGTAGTTTACTGACCTCCTAGTCAGGTTCATCAGTGACTGAGACAGTAGTTTACTGACCTCCTAGTCAGGTTCATCAGTGACTAGGACAACAGTCTGACTGAGACAGTAGTTTACTGACCTCCTAGTCAGGTTCATCAGTGACTAGGACAACAGTCTGACTGAGACAGTAGTTTACTGACCTCCTAGTCAGGTTCATCAGTGACTAGGACAACAGTCTGACTGAGACAGTAGTTTACTGACCTCCTAGTCAGGTTCATCAGTGACTAGGACAACAGTCTGACTGAGACAGTAGTTTACTGACCTCCTAGTCAGGTTCATCAGTGACTAGGACAACAGTCTGACTGAGACAGTAGTTTCCTGACCTCCTAGTCAGGTTCATCAGTGACTGAGACAGTAGTTTACTGACCTCCTAGTCAGGTTCATCAGTGACTGAGACAGTAGTTTACTGACCTCCTAGTCAGGTTCATCAGTGACTAGGACAACAGTCTGACTGAGACAGTAGTTTACTGACCTCCTAGTCAGGTTCATCAGTGACTAGGACAACAGTCTGACTGAGACAGTAGTTTACTGACCTCCTAGTCAGGTTCATCAGTGACTGAGACAGTAGTTTCCTGACCTCCTAGTCAGGTTCATCAGTGACTGAGACAGTAGTTTACTGACCTCCTAGTCAGGTTCATCAGTGACTAGGACAACAGTCTGACTGAGACAGTAGTTTCCTGACCTCCTAGTCAGGTTCATCAGTGACTGAGACAGTAGTTTACTGACCTCCTAGTCAGGTTCATCAGTGACTGAGACAGTAGTTTCCTGACCTCCTAGTCAGGTTCATCAGTGACTAGGACAACAGTCTGACTGAGACAGTAGTTTCCTGACCTCCTAGTCAGGTTCATCAGTGGCTGGGACAACAGTCTGACTGAGACAGTAGTTTACTGACCTCCTAGTCAGGTTCATCAGTGACTGAGACAGTAGTTTACTGACCTCCTAGTCAGGTTCATCAGTGACTAGGACAACAGTCTGACTGAGACAGTAGTTTACTGACCTCCTAGTCAGGTTCATCAGTGACTAGGACAACAGTCTGACTGAGACAGTAGTTTACTGACCTCCTAGTCAGGTTCATCAGTGACTGAGACAGTAGTTTCCTGACCTCCTAGTCAGGTTCATCAGTGACTAGGACAACAGTCTGACTGAGACAGTAGTTTACTGACCTCCTAGTCAGGTTCATCAGTGACGGAGACAGTAGTTTACTGACCTCCTAGTCAGGTTCATCAGTGACTGAGACAGTAGTTTACTGACCTCCTAGTCAGGTTCATCAGTGACTAGGACAACAGTCTGACTGAGACAGTAGTTTACTGACCTCCTAGTCAGGTTCATCAGTGACTAGGACAACAGTCTGACTGAGACAGTAGTTTACTGACCTCCTAGTCAGGTTCATCAGTGACTGAGACAGTAGTTTCCTGACCTCCTAGTCAGGTTCATCAGTGACTAGGACAACAGTCTGACTGAGACAGTAGTTTACTGACCTCCTAGTCAGGTTCATCAGTGACGGAGACAGTAGTTTACTGACCTCCTAGTCAGGTTCATCAGTGACTGAGACAGTAGTTTACTGACCTCCTAGTCAGGTTCATCAGTGACTAGGACAACAGTCTGACTGAGACAGTAGTTTACTGACCTCCTAGTCAGGTTCATCAGTGACTAGGACAACAGTCTGACTGAGACAGTAGTTTACTGACCTCCTAGTCAGGTTCATCAGTGACGGTTACAGTAGTTTACTGACCTCCTAGTCAGGTTCATCAGTGACTAGGACAACAGTCTGATTGAGACAGACTGAGACAGTAGTTTCCTGACCTCCTCGTCAGGTTCATCAGCCAGTTACACTATAGAGAGAATAGCAAGAACACAGCATTGTCCAACTAATGTATGTCAGTATAATATATGAGATTAGACAAAGAAGATATCAAGATACAAAACTCCCAATCCAGCAGGAAACGACAAAGAGCATCACCTCTGACTGCACTGTATAACGTCTCATCGTTACAGAACACAGATATCTCTGGTTAACAACAGGTACAATTATCTCTTTGTCCTCCTGATAAATTCTAGCCTGGTTACCATCTCTGTTCAGCTACTACATTCCACCCCTTGCCTCTCCTTTCATTTGTCAAAGAATATGACACGGACTTCATGGAGTGGAGTGTTAGCTTTTAAAAAATAAAATAATAAATGGTACCCAGGCTATAGAAATTAATCGCTAAAAGATGAAATGTAGAAATGTTCTGAAAGCAAAAGATACGAAAATAAAGAGCTGAAAGTTTTTTGAGTCATTAGTTATACAGAAACAACACGATGGAGATGAAAAATGTGCCAGATATAAACATCTTCTGATATTTACATCAAGAGATTGTCTTTGTTTTTAGTTGGTGGCTTTGATCAGTCAGAAAGGAATAACTGACCTTGAAAGGAGGACGTCTGTTGTGATTGACATCTCTAGTTACCATGGTGATACCTCCTGTCGCTTCCTCTGGGAGATGTAGTGGAATGAGGGGGGATTTAAAGAGCGACTCAAGAAACAATGTTTTAGTTTCAACCGTATTCTCTATGCTGATTGCAGTAGTCTCTGAAGGTGAATATCTCTATACTGATTACAGTAGTCTCTGAAGGTGAATATCTCTATACTGATCACAGAAGTCTCTGAAGGTGAATATCTCTATACTGATTACTCTGAAGGTAGTATCTCTAAGGTGAATATCTCTATACTGATTACAGTAGTCTCTGAAGGTGAATATCTCTATACTGATTACAGTAGTCTCTGAAGGTGAATATCTCTATACTGATTACAGTAGTCTCTGAAGGTGAATATCTCTATACTGATTACAGTAGTCTCTGAAGGTGAATATCTCTATACTGATTAGAGATGTCTCTGAAGGTGAATATCTAATAATAATAATAATAATAATATATGCCATTTAGCAGACGTCTTTATCCAATATCTCTTTACTGACTTACAGTCATGTGTGCATACATTATACGTATGGGTGGTCCCGGGATCGAACCCACTACCCTGGCGTTACAAGCGCCATGCTCTACCAACTGAGCTACAGAAGGACCAGATCTCTATACTGATTACAGTAGTCTCTGAAGGTGAATATATATGCTGATCACAGAAGTCTCTGAAGGTGAATATCTCTATACTGATTACAGTAGTCTCTGAAGGTGAATATCTCTATACTGATTACAGTAGTCTCTGAAGGTGAATATCTCTATACTGATTAGAGATGTCTCTGAAGGTGAATATCTCTATACTGATTACAGTAGTCTCTGAAGGTGAATATCTCTATACTGATTACAGTAGTCTCTGAAGGTGAATATCTCTATACTGATTACAGATGTCTCTGAAGGTGAATATCTCTATACTGATTACAGTAGTCTCTGAAGGTGAATATCTCTATACTGATTACAGTAGTCTCTGAAGGTGAATATCTCTATACTGATTACAGTAGTCTCTGAAGGTGAATATCTCTATACTGATTACAGTAGTCTCTGAAGGTGAATATCTATACTGATTACAGTAGTTTCTGAAGGTGAATATCTATACTGATTACAGTAGTCTCTGAAGGTGAATATCTCTATACTGATTACAGTAGTCTCTGAAGGTGAATATCTCTATACTGATTACAGTAGTCTCTGAAGGTGAATATCTATACTGATTACAGTAGTTTCTGAAGGTGAATATCTATACTGATTACAGTAGTCTCTGAAGGTGAATAGCTATACTGATTACAGTAGTCTCTGAAGGTGAATATCTCTATACTGATTACAGTAGTCTCTGAAGGTGAATATCTAAGAGAATGTTAGTGCCTTAAATGTAGGTTAGGTTGTATTGACACATACCTCAAACTATGTATAGTTAGAATAGACTTCCTACAGCCACAGCTGCTATAGACTGTCAGAGCTACTATCTACTGCATGGGGATCTACTGCTATGGCAGGAGGAGGGGGGGGGTAGAGCCACTGTCTACTGCATGGGGATCTACTGCTATGACAGGAGGGGGGAGGGGTCAGAGCCACTAACTACTGCATGGGGATCTACTGCTATGGCAGGAAGGAGGGGGAGGGGTCAGAGCCACTATCTACTGCATGGGGATCTACTGCTATGGCAGGAGGGGGGGGGCAGAGACACAATCTACTGCATGGGGATCTACTGCTATGGCAGGAGGGGGGGCAGAGACACTATCTACTGCATGGGGATCTACTGCTATGGCAGGAGGAGGGGGGGGGGGGCAGAGACACTATCTACTGCATGGGGATCTACTGCTCTGACAGGAGGAGGGGGGCAGAGCCACTGTCTACTGCATGGGGATCTACTGCTATGACAGGAGGGGGGAGGGGTCAGAGCCACTAACTACTGCATGGGGATCTACTGCTATGGCAGGAAGGAGGGGGAGGGGTCAGAGCCACTATCTACTGCATGGGGATCTACTGCTATGGCAGGAGGGGGGGGAGGAGACACAATCTACTGCATGGGGATCTACTGCTATGGCAGGAGGGGGGGCAGAGACACTATCTACTGCATGGGGATCTACTGCTATGGCAGGAGGAGGGGGTCAGAGCCACTATCTACTGCATGGGGATCTACTGCTATGACAGGAGGAGGGGGGGAGGGGTCAGAGCCACTATCTACTGCATGGGGATCTACTGCTATGGCAGGAGGAGGGGGGGGTCAGAGCCATTATCTACTGCATGGGGATCTACTGCTATGACAGGAGGAGGGGGGGGGTCAGAGCCACTATCTACTGCATGGGGATCTACTGCTATGGCAGGAGGAGGGGAGGGGTCAGAGCCACTATCTACTGCATGGGGATCTACTGCCATGGCAGGAAGGAGGGGGAGACAGCCAGTGATGCTAGTTAACATGTTACTGTAGTGGGCTAAATCAGGGTCACACAGAGTGTTTCTTGGTAGTCTGAAACAAATCTACTTTGAAACAGAAGTATCCCCTCACACGCATGGTTATGGGCTAAAAGAAAGAAGACACCTACACAACGTTAGACATTGAGCTGACATTTATTCCAGTTTGATTTTGCATTCCAATAATACACTTTATAAACATCACAGACGACTGAAATATAACACAACCGTTTGATGTAGAAATATAGTATTTGGGGAGGTTTAAAAACAATGATGTTTATTCATTCTGATATCGTGAGGCCACTAGGTCATTTGACTGCAGGAAAGGGCTAACCTGAAGAGAAGCAGGCAGAGCTCTGACTGCAGGAAAGGGCTAACCTAAGGAGAAGCAGGCAGGGAGAAGCAGGTAGAGCTCTGACTACAGGAAAGGGTTAAACTGAGGAGAAGCAGGCAGAGCTCTGACTACAGGAAAGGGCTAACCTAAGGAGAAGCAGGCAGGGAGAAGCAGGTAGAGCTCTGACTACAGGAAAGGGTTAAACTGAGGAGAAGCAGGCAGAGCTCTGACTACAGGAAAGGGCTAACCTGAAGAGAAGCAGGCAGAGCTCTGACTACAGGAAAGGGCTAACCTGAAGAGAAGCAGGCAGAGCTCTGACTACAGGAAAGGGCTAACCTGAAGAGAAGCAGGCAGAGCTCTGACTACAGGAAAGGGCTAACCTAAGGAGAAGCAGGCAGAGCTCTGACTGTAGGAAAGGGCTAACCTGAGGAGAAGCAGGCAGAGCTCTGACTACAGGAAAGGGCTAACCTAAGGAGAAGCAGGCAGAGCTCTGACTGTAGGAAAGGGCTAACCTAAGGAGAAGCAGGCAGAGCTCTGACTGCAGGAAAGGGCTAAACTGAGGAGAAGCAGGCAGAGCAGGCATTAACACAGTCCCAGACAGCCTATTAGCTGAAGTGGATTTTAATTAGCTATTTTCCAGTTAGCAAGCAGGAAAATTATCAGCCCCCTTTAACACCCCTGAGACAACCCCGCACACATACATTCTCTCTCTCTCTCTCTCTCTCTCTCTCTCTCTCTCTCTCTCTCTCTCTCTCTCTCTCTCTCTCTCTCTCTCTATATATATATATATATATATATATATATATATATATATATTTATCCTCTCTCTCTTTCTCTCTTTCTCTCTCTCTCTTTCTCTCTTTCTCTCTTTGTCTCCTCTCAATTCAATTTAATTTAAAGGGCTTTATTGGCATGGGAAACATATGTTAACATTGCCAAAGCAAGTGAAATAGATAATGCACATGAACAGTAAATATTACACTCACAAAAGTTCCAAAAGACTAAGGACATTACAAATGTCATATTATGTCTATATACAGTGTTGTAACAATGTACAACTAGTTCATGTACAAAAAGGAAAATAAATCAGCATAAATATGGGTTGTATTTACAATGGTGTTTGTTCTTCATTGGTTGACCTTTTCTTGTGACAACAGGTCACACATCTTGCTGCTGTGATGGGTTTGTTTTCAAATTCTTTGTGGGTCTGTGTAATCTGAGGGAAATATGTGTCTCTAGTATGGTCATACATTTGGCAGGAGGTTAGGAAGGGTCCTTCATCATTTACTTCCTGATAGAATCACAGACATGGAAGGGTCCTTCATCATTTACTTCCTGATAGAGTCATAGCCATGGGGAGGAAGGGTCCTTCATCATTTACTTCCTGATAGAGTCACAGCCATGGGAAGGGTCCTTCATCATTTACTTCCTGATAGAGTCACAGCCATGGGAAGGGTCCTTCATCATTTACTTCCTGATAGAGTCATAGCCATGGGGAGGAAGGGTCCTTCATCATTTACTTCCTGATAGAGTCACAGCCATGGGAAGGGTCCTTCATCATTTACTTCCTGATAGAGTCATAGCCATGGGGAGGAAGGGTCCTTCATCATTTACTTCCTGATAGAGTCACAGCCATGGGAAGGGTCC
>NW_025746794.1:77500-87314 GCF_021184085.1 Oncorhynchus gorbuscha
GATAGGAAACCTACATGGATAATGAACCTACATGGATAGGAAACCTACATGGATAGGGAACCTGCATGTGGATAGGGAAACCTACATGGATAGGGAACCTACATGGAATGAACCTACATGGATAGGAACCTACATGGATAGGGAACCTACATGGATAATGAAACCTACATGGATAATGAACCTACATGGATAAAACCTACATGGATAATGAACCTACATGGATAATGAACCTACATGGATAATGAACCTACATGGATGGATAATGGAACCTACATGGATAATGAACCTACATGGATAATGAACCTACATGGATAGGGAACCTACATGGATAATGAACCTACGTGGATAATGAACCTACATGGATAGGGAACCTACATGGATAGGGAACCTACTTGGATAATGAACCTACATGGATAGGAAACCTACATGGATAGGAAACCTACATGGATAATGAACCTACATGGATAGGAAACCTACATGGATAGGAAACCTACATGGATAGGGAACCTAAGCATGGATAATGAACCTACATGGATAATGAACCTACATGGATAGGGAACCTACATGGATAATGAACCTACATGGATAGGAAACCACATGGATAGGGAACCTACATGGATAGGGAACCTACATGGATAATGAACCTACATGGATAATAAACCTACATGGATAGGGAACCTACATGGATAATGAACCTACATGGATAGGAACCTACATGGATAATGAACCTACATGGATAATGAAACCTACATGGATAGGAACCTACATGGATAATGAACCTACATGGATAATGAACCTACATGGATAGGGAACCTACATGGATAATGAACCTACATAGATAATGAACCTATATGGATAATGAACCTACGTGGGTAATGAACCTACATGGATAGGGAACCTACATGGATAGGAACCTACTTGGATAATGAACCTACATGGATAGGAAACCTACATGGATAGGGAACCTACATGGATAATGAACCTACATGGATAGGAAACCTACATGGATAATGAACCTACATGGATAATGAACCTACATGGATAATGAACCTACATGGATAATGAACCTACATGGATAATGAACCTACATGGATAGGAAACCTACATGGATAATGAACCTACATGGATAGAAACCTACATGGATAATGAACATGGATAATGAACCTACATGGATAATGAACCTACATGGATAATGAACCTACATGGATAGGAACCTACATGGATAATGAACCTACATGGATAGGAAACCTACATGGATAGGGAACCTACATGGATAGGGAAACCTACATGGATAATGAACCTACATGGATAGGAAACCTATGAACCTACATGGATAGGGAACCTACATGGATAATGAACCTACATGGATAGGGAACCTACATGGATAATGAACCTACATGGATAATGAAACCTACATGGATAGGAAACCTACATGGATAATGAACCTACATGGATAATGAACCTACATGGATAATGAACCTACATGGATAGGGAACCTACATGGATAATGAACCTACATGGATAATGAACCTACATGGGTAATGAACCTACATGGGTAATGAACCTACATGGATAGGGAACCTACATGGATAATGAACCTACTTGGATAATGAACCTACATGGATAGGAAACCTACATGGATAGGGAAACCTACATGGATAATGAACCTACATGGATAATGAACCTATATGGGTAATGAACCTACATGGGTAATGAACCTACATGGATAGGGAACCTACATGGATAATGAACCTACTTGGATAATGAACCTACATGGATAGGAAACCTACATGGATAATGAGCCTACATGGGTAATGAACCTACATGGATAGGAGACCTACATGGATAATGAACCTACATGGATAATGAACCTACATGGATAATGAACCTACATGGATAGGGAACCTACATGGATAATGAACCTACATGGATAATGAACCTACATGGATAATAAACCTACATGGATAGAGAACCTACATGGATAATGAACCTACATGGATAATGAACCTACATGGATTGAGAACCTGAATGGATAATGAACCTACATGGATAGGGAACCTACATGGATAATGAACCTACATGGATAGGGAACCTACATGGATAATGAACCTACATGGATAATGAACCTACATGGATAATGAACCTACATGGATAGGGAACCTACATGGATAATGAACCTACATGGATAGGAAACCTACATGGATAATGAACCTACATGGATAGGGAACCTACATGGATAATGAACCTACATGGATAGGGAACCTACATGGATAGGAAACCTACATGGATAGGAAACCTAGATGGATAGGAAACCTGGATAGGAAACATGGATAATGAACCTACATGGATAATGAATCTACATGGATAGGGAACCTACATGGATAGGAACCTACATGGATAATGAACCTACATGGATAGGGAACCTACATGGATAGGGAACCTACATGGATAATGAACCTACATGGATAATGAACCTACATGGATAGGGAACCTACATGGATAATGAACCTACGTGGATAATGAACCTACATGGATAGGGAACCTACATGGATAGGGAACCTACTTGGATAATGAACCTACATGGATAGGAAACCTACATGGATAGGGAACCTACATGGATAGGAACCTACATGGAAACCTAGGAAGGGAACCTACATGGATAATGAACCTACATGGATAATGAACCTACATGGATAGGGAACCTACATGGATAATGAACCTACATGGATAAAACCTGGAACCTACATGGATAGGAAACCTACATGGATAATGAACCTACATGGAAATAAACCTACATGGATAGGGAACCTACATGGATAATGAACCTACATGGATAGGGAACCTACATGGATAATGAACCTACATGGATAGGAAACCTACATGGATAGGGAACCTACATGGATAATGAACCTACATGGATAATGAACCTACATGGATAGGGAACCTACATGGATAATGAACCTACATAGATAATGAACCTATATGGATAATGAACCTACATGGGTAATGAACCTACATGGATAGGGAACCTACATGGATAATGAACCTACTTGGATAATGAACCTACATGGATAGGAAACCTACATGGATAGGGAACCTACATGGATAATGAACCTACATGGATAATGAACCTATATGGGTAATGAACCTACATGGGTAATGAACCTACATGGATAGGGAACCTACATGGATAATGAACCTACTTGGATAATGAACCTACATGGATAGGAAACCTACATGGATAGGGAACCCTACATGGATAATGAACCTACATGGATAATGAACCTATGGATGGGTAATGGAAATGAACCTACATGGATAATGAACCTACATGGATAATGAACCTACGTGGATAATGAACCTAACCTATATGGGTAATGAACCTACATGGGTAATGAACCTGGATAGGGAACCTACATGGATAATGAACCTACTTGGATAATGAACCTACATGGATAGGAAACCTACATGGATAATGAGCCTACATGGATAATGAACCTACATGGATAATGAACCTACATGGATAATGAACCTACATGGATAGGGAACCTACATGGATAATGAACCTACAGGGATAGGAGACCTACATGGATAATGAACCTACGTGGATAATGAACCTACATGGATAGGGAACCTACATGGATAGGGAACCTACATGGATAATGAACCTACATGGATAGGAAACCTACATGGATAGGGAACCTACATGGATAATGAACCTACATGGATAGGAAACCTACATGGATAGGGAACCTACATGGATAATGAACCTACATGGATAATGAACCTACATGGATAGGAAACCTACATGGATAATGAACCTACATGGATAGGGAACCTACATGGATAATGAACCTACATGGATAGGAAACCTACATGGATAGGGAACCTACATGGATAATGAACCTACATGGATAATGAACCTACATGGATAGGGAACCTACATGGATAATGAACCTACATGGATAGGAAACCTACATGGATAGGGAACCTACATGGATAGGAAACCTACATGGATAATGAACCTACATGGATAATGAACCTACATGGATAGGGAACCTACATGGATAATGAACCTACATGGATAGGGAACCTACATGGATAATGAACCTACATGGATAGGAAACCTACATGGATAGGGAACCTACATGGATAATGAACCTACATGGATAATGAACCTACGTGGATAATGAACCTACATGGATAGGGAACCTACATGGATAATGAACCTACATGGATAATGAACCTACATGGGTAATGAACCTACATGGGTAATGAACCTACATGGATAGGGAACCTACATGGATAATGAACCTACTTGGATAATGAACCTACATGGATAGGAAACCTACATGGATAGGGAACCTACATGGATAATGAACCTACATGGATAATGAACCTATATGGGTAATGAACCTACATGGGTAATGAACCTACATGGATAGGGAACCTACATGGATAATGAACCTACTTGGATAATGAACCTACATGGATAGGAAACCTACATGGATAATGAGCCTACATGGGTAATGAACCTACATGGATAGGAGACCTACATGGATAATGAACCTACATGGATAATGAACCTACATGGATAATGAACCTACATGGATAGGGAACCTACATGGATAATGAACCTACATGGATAATGAACCTACATGGATAATAAACCTACATGGATAGAGAACCTACATGGATAATGAACCTACATGGATAATGAACCTACATGGATTGAGAACCTGAATGGATAATGAACCTACATGGATAGGGAACCTACATGGATAATGAACCTACATGGATAGGGAACCTACATGGATAATGAACCTACATGGATAATGAACCTACATGGATAATGAACCTACATGGATAGGGAACCTACATGGATAATGAACCTACATGGATAGGAAACCTACATGGATAATGAACCTACATGGATAGGGAACCTACATGGATAATGAACCTACATGGATAGGAAACCTACATGGATAGGAAACCTACATGGATAGGAAACCTAGATGGATAGGAAACCTACATGGATAATGAACCTACATGGATAATGAATCTACATGGATAGGGAACCTACATGGATAGGGAACCTACATGGATAATGAACCTACATGGATAGGGAACCTACATGGATAGGGAACCTACATGGATAATGAACCTACATGGATAATGAACCTACATGGATAGGGAACCTACATGGATAATGAACCTACATGGATAATGAACCTACATGGATAGGGAACCTACATGGATAATGAACCTACTTGGATAATGAACCTACATGGATAGGAAACCTACATGGATAGGGAAACCTACATGGATAGGAAACCTACATGGATAGGGAACCTACATGGATAGGAAACCTACATGGATAGGGAACCTACATGGATAATGAACCTACATGGATAATGAACCTACATGGATAGGGAACCTACATGGATAATGAACCTACATGGATAGGAAACCTACATGGATAGGGAACCTACATGGATAGGAAACCTACATGGATAATGAACCTACATGGATAATAAACCTACATGGATAGGGAACCTACATGGATAATGAACCTACATGGATAGGGAACCTACATGGATAATGAACCTACATGGATAGGAAACCTACATGGATAGGGAACCTACATGGATAATGAACCCTACATGGATAATGAACCTACATGGATAGGGAACCTACATGGATAATGAACCTACATAGATAATGAACCTATATGGGTAATGAACCTACATGGGTAATGAACCTACATGGATAGGGAACCTACATGGATAATGAACCTACTTGGATAATGAACCTACATGGATAGGAAACCTACATGGATAGGGAACCTACATGGATAATGAACCTACATGGATAATGAACCTATATGGGTAATGAACCTACATGGGTAATGAACCTACATGGGTAGGGAACCTACATGGATAATGAACCTACTTGGATAATGAACCTACATGGATAGGAAACCTACATGGATAATGAGCCTACATGGATAATGAACCTACATGGATAATGAACCTACATGGATAGGGATAATGAACCTACATGGATAATGGATAATGAACCTAATGGATGGATAGGGAACCTACATGGATAATGAACCTACATGGGTAATGAACCTATGGATAGGGAACCTACATGGATAATGAACCTACATGGATAATGAACCTACATGGATAGGAAACCTACATGGATAGGGGAACCCTACATGGATAATGAACCTACATGGATAATGAAACCTACATGGATAGGGAACCTACATGGATAATGAACCTACATGGATAGGAACCTACATGGATAATGAACCTACATGGATAATGAACCTACATGGATAGGAACCTACATGGATAGGGAACCTACATGGATAATGAACCTACATGGATAGGGAACCTACATGGATAATGAACCTACATGGATAGGAAACCTACATGGATAGGGAACCTACATGGATAATGAACCTACATGGATAATGAACCTACATGGATAGGGAAACCTACATGGATAATGAACCTACATGGATAGGAAACCTACATGGATAATGAACCTACATGGAACCTACATGGATAGGAAACCTACATGGATAATGAGCCTACATGGATAATGAACCTACATGGATAGGGAACCTACATGGATAATGAACCTACATGGATAGGAAACCTACATGGATAATGAACCTACATGGATAGGAAACCTACATGGATAATGAACCTACATGGATAATGAACCTACATGGATAATGAACCTACATGGATAATGAACCTACATGGATAGGAAACCTACATGGATAGGGAACCTACATGGATAATGAACCTACATGGATAATGAACCTACATGGAACCTAGGATAGGAACCTACATGGATAATGAACCTACATGGATAATGAACCTACATGGGTAATGAACCTACATGGGTAATGAACCTACATGGATAGGGAACCTACATGGATAATGAACCTACTTGGATAATGAACCTACATGGATAGGAAACCTACATGGATAGGGAACCTACATGGATAATGAACCTACATGGATAATGAACCTATATGGGTAATGAACCTACATGGGTAATGAACCTACATGGATAGGGAACCTACATGGATAATGAACCTACTTGGATAATGAACCTACATGGATAGGAAACCTACATGGATAATGAGCCTACATGGGTAATGAACCTACATGGATAGGAGACCTACATGGATAATGAACCTACATGGATAATGAACCTACATGGATAATGAACCTACATGGATAGGGAACCTACATGGATAATGAACCTACATGGATAATGAACCTACATGGATAATAAACCTACATGGATAGAGAACCTACATGGATAATGAACCTACATGGATAATGAACCTACATGGATTGAGAACCTGAATGGATAATGAACCTACATGGATAGGGAACCTACATGGATAATGAACCTACATGGATAGGGAACCTACATGGATAATGAACCTACATGGATAATGAACCTACATGGATAATGAACCTACATGGATAGGGAACCTACATGGATAATGAACCTACATGGATAGGAAACCTACATGGATAATGAACCTACATGGATAGGGAACCTACATGGATAATGAACCTACATGGATAGGAAACCTACATGGATAGGAAACCTACATGGATACCCTACATGGATAATGAACCTACATGGATAGGAATCTACATGGATAGGAAACCTACATGGATAATGAACCTACATGGATAATGAACCTATGGATAGGGAACCTACATGGATAGGGAACCTACATGGATAATGAACCTACATGGATAATGAACCTACATGGATAGGAAACCTACATGGATAATGAACTACATGGATAATGAACCTACATGGATAATGAACCTACATGGATAGGGAACCTACATGGATAATGAACCTACATGGATAATGAAACTTACATGGATAGGAACCTCATGGATAGGAACCTACATGGATAATGAACTACATGGATGAAACCTTACATGGATAGGAACTATGGATAATGGAACATGGATAATGAACTCCACATGATAGGAACCTCTTATGGATAATGAACCTACATGGATAGGAAACCCCAAATTGGGGAACCTACATGGATAGGAAACCTACATGGATAATGAACCTACATGGATAATAAACCTTACATGGATAGGGAACCTACATGGATAATGAACCTTACATGGATAGGAACCTACATGGATAATGAACCTACATGGATAGGAAACCTACATGGATAGGGAACCTACATGGATAATGAACCTACATGGATAATGAACCTACATGGATAGGGAACCTACATGGATAATGAACCTACATAGATAATGAACCTATATGGGTAATGAACCTACATGGGTAATGAACCTACATGGATAGGGAACCTACATGGATAATGAACCTACTTGGATAATGAACCCTACATGGATAGGAAACCTACATGGATAGGGAACCTACATGGATAATGAACCTACATGGATAATGAACCTATATGGGTAATGAACCTACATGGGTAATGAACCTTTACATGGATAGGGAACCTACATGGATAATGAACCTACTTGGATAATGAACCCTACATGGATAGGAAACCTACATGGATAATGAGCCTACATGGATAATGAACCTACATGGATAATGAACCTACATGGATAATGAACCTACATGGATAGGGAACCTACATGGATAATGAACCTACATGGATAATGAACCTACATGGATAAATGAACCTCGTGGATAATGAACCTACATGGATAGGGAACCTACATGGATAATGAACCTACATGGATAATGAACCTACATGGATGGAGGGAACCTACATGGATAATGAACCTACATGGATAATGAAACCTACATGGATAGGAACCTACATGGATAATGAACCTACATGGATAATGAACCTACATGGATAGAAAACCTACATGGATAATGAACCTACATGGATAGGGAACCTACATGGATAATGAACCTACATGGATAGGAACCTACATGGATAGGAACCTACATGGATAATGAACCTACATGGATAATGAACCTACATGGATAGGGAACCTACATGGATAATGAACCTACATGGATAGGAAACCTACATGGATAGGGAACTCACATGGATAGGAACCCTACATGGATAATGAACCTACATGGATAATGAACCTACATGGATAGGAACCTACATGGATAATGAACCTACATGGATAGGGAACCTACATGGATACTGAACCTACATGGATAAAACCTAATGGATAGGAACCTACATGGATAATGAACCTACATGGATAATGAACCTACATGGATAATGAACCTACATGGATAGGGAACCTACATGGATAATGAACCTACATGGATAATGAACCTACATGGGTAATGAACCTACATGGGTAATGAACCTACATGGATAGGGAACCTACATGGATAATGAACCTACTTGGATAATGAACCTACATGGATAGGAAACCTACATGGATAGGGAACCTACATGGATAATGAACCTACATGGATAATGAACCTATATGGGTAATGAACCTACATGGGTAATGAACCTACATGGATAGGGAACCTACATGGATAATGAACCTACTTGGATAATGAACCTACATGGATAGGAAACCTACATGGATAATGAGCCTACATGGGTAATGAACCTACATGGATAGGAGACCTACATGGATAATGAACCTACATGGATAATGAACCTACATGGATAATGAACCTACATGGATAGGGAACCTACATGGATAATGAACCTACATGGATAATGAACCTACATGGATAATAAACCTACATGGATAGAGAACCTACATGGATA
>NW_025746795.1:0-22500 GCF_021184085.1 Oncorhynchus gorbuscha
TGAAATCTCCTACTTTAAACGATGTTATATTTCCATTACTGAACAAATATCATAGACTGTCTATTTATACAAAACAATTCAAGTAGTGCCTCGTTCTTTGTTGGGATTGCATGAATACACAGTAATAAAGGCTGTATTAGTATAAATCACTGCTGCAGGATAGGAGAAGACATTGGGAATTTCAAATGAAACGAACCAATTATATCAAACGGAATAAAAAAGGCATTAAAGGATTTTCTGCATGACATTTATAGAGTAATGGCTCAATATCACCAGCAGAAAACCAACTTACAGCAGCTCAGCTAAATCCTATAATCCAATACTGTTAACAAATACCATAGAAGTGTTTAAGATAACGTCTGTTTAAACTATATGTGTTTAAACACCATTGTCGAGGGTTTCCCCTGTTTAGTTTGTCTGGCCTATAGCACTGCCAGCCAGCTTCATCTCCAGATCTGAGCTCCTCTTTAGTGGAAAACTTCCTAATTAGGTTTCTATCGCCTGCAGTCATATTTTTCAAGAGTGTTTCTGTGTTCAGGGGAAGACCACTAGCGGAGGAAGCCTCATGAACATCCCATAATGATCCCACTCAGCCCTGGTGGAAAGCAAAATGCCACGACAACACACACGCACACACACACACACACACGCACGCACGCACGCACGCACACACACACACACACACACACACACACACACACACACAAGGAGCTTATTTCCCCTCTTCTGTCTGCCGCAGCCAGCTGGCTGGGAAATATTGTAAAAACAAAAATAATTAAGGAAAAAACAAAGAAGCCAAGCATAGTCTTTATAAAAGACAAGATGTCCATCTAGAATATCCATTTACAACTAGCTGTCCATCTAGCAATATCCATTTACAACAAGCTGTCCATCTAGAATATCCATTTACAACAAGCTGCCATTCTAGAATATCCATTTACAACAAGCTGTCCCTCTAGAATCTGTTTACAACAAGCTGTCCATCTAGAATATCCATTTACAACAAGCTGCCATTCTAGAATATCCATTTACAACAAGCTGTCCATCTAGAATATCCGTTTACAACAAGCTGTCCCTCTAGAATATCCATTTACAACAAGCAGTCCATCTAGAATATCTGTTTACAACAAGCTGTCCCTCTAAAATATCAGTTTACAACAAGCTGTCCATCAAGAATATCAATTTACAACAAGCTGTCCATCTAGAATATCCATTTACAACAAGCTGTCCATCTAGAATATCTGTTTACAACAAGCTGTCCCTCTAGAATATGTTTACAACAAGCTGTCCCTCTAGAATATGTTTACAACAAGCTGTCCATCTAAAATCTCCATTTACAACAAGCTGTCCCTCTAGAATATCCATTTACAACAAGCTGTCCCTCTAGAATATCCATTTACAACAAGCTGTCCCTCTAGAATATCCATTTACAACAAGCTGTCCCTCTAGAATATCCATTTACAACAAGCTGTCCCTCTAGAATATCCATTTACAACAAGCTGTCCATCTAAAATCTCCATTTACAACAAGCTGCCCCTCTAGAATATATGTTTACAGCAAGCTGTCCATCTATAATATCCATTTACAACAAGCTGTCCATCTATAATATCCATTTACAACAAGCTGCCCCTCTAGAATATATGTTTACAGCAAGCTGTCCATCTAGAATCTGTTTAAAACAAGCTGCCCCTCTAGAATATATGTTTACAGCAAGCTGTCCATCTATAATATCCATTTACAACAAGCTGCCCCTCTAGAATATATGTTTACAGCAAGCTGTCCATCTATAATATCCATTTACAACAAGCTGCCAGTCTAGAATATCAGAGTTTACAGTAAGATGTCCTGTCGAGAGGCGTGAGATTGGATGTGAAGAGGGGATGTTGGATGTCGGAGATTAGCTGAGCCTTTCTGCTTTGTGCTGTTAGAGATTGAACATGAATAATCTGCAATGGTGAGGATTACTCACTGATGGTTGTGTTTTATATTCCTTTGGTGCTGACAGTATTTGGCATGTTCACCGGGTGGTGTTGCACTGCCAAGTCTTCCTGCCTGCCAACAACGTGATATGGTAAGAGTTCTTTGAAACAGAAAGCTCTGGCCCCATTTCCTTATCGTTTCCTTAACTGTCTGTTTTGTGGTTCAGCACTATTTATTAAAGGACCAGGCCTTTTCCTTTTGATTTTCTATGGTCCTGGCCAATCCTCCATTTTGTCGCTTTAAAAAACGCATCAATAGAATCATTATAATAATTGTCTGGTTAAAATGGGATGTTAAGATTTTAAAAATCACAGTCTGTCCTACAATCTGGTTTATCATTGAGTACGGCATGAGAGATAACAGGCATGAGAGATAACAGGCATGAGAGATAACAGGCATGAGAGATAACAGGCATGAGAGATAACAGGCATGAGAGATAACAGACATGAGAGATAACGGGCATGAGAGATAACAGACATGAGAGATAACAGACATGAGAGATAACATGCATGAGAGATAACAGACATGAGAGATAACAGGCATGAGAGATAACAGACATGAGAGATAACAGGCATGAGAGATAACAGACATGAGAGATAACAGGCATGAGAGATAACAGACATGAGAGATAACAGGCATGAGAGATAACAGACATGAGAGATAACAGACATGAGAGATAACAGGCATGAGAGATAACAGACATGAGAGATAACAGGCACAGAGAGATAACAGGCATGAGAGATAACAGGCATGAGAGATAACAGGCATGAGAGATAACAGACATGAGAGATAACAGGCATGAGAGATAACAGACATGAGAGATAACAGGCATGAGAGATAACAGACATGAGAGATAACAGGCATGAGAGATAACAGGCATGAGAGATAACAGGCATGAGAGATAACAGGCATGAGAGATCAGGCATGACAGGCATGAGAGATGTAGATAACAGACATCTTTATTCTTTTGAGAACGGCATGAGAGTGTAATGTTTACTGTTCATTTTTATTGTTTATTTAATTTATGTTTATAACAGGCATAGAGGTCAGGCATGAGAGATAACCATGAGAGATAACAGGCATGAGAGATAACAGACATGAGTGATAACAGGCATGAGAGATAACAGACATGAGAGATAACAGGCATGAGAGGTAACAGGCATGAGAGATAACCCCATGAGTGATAACAGACATGAGAGATAAAGACAGACAATGTTAACATCTGTTTCCCCATGCCAATAAAGACCAATGTTAACATCTGTTTAACAGACATGCCAATAAAGACCAATGTTAACATCTGTTTCAGACATGCCAATAAAGACCAATGTTAACATCTGTTTCCATGAGAGATCACAGACCATTTGTAATGTCTTTATTCTTTTGGAACTTCTGTGATGTAATGTTTACTGTTCATTTTTATTGTTTATTTCCAATAAAGACCAATGTTAACATCTGTTTCCCCATGCCAATAAAGCCCCTTGACCTGAATTGATTTGATAACTAAACCCATGTAAGCTAACAGACACAGACGTTAACTGACTAACGGTCCAGGAGACACTGCAACATAGTGCCATATCATAACAGCATAATGTAACAGGACATAAGATAAGACACATTCCAGCTGCCTTCGTTAGCTCAGTACCGTAGCAAATCAAATCAAATCAAATCAAATCAAATGTATTTATATAGCCCTTCGTACATCAGCTGATATCTCAAAGTGCTGTACAGAATCCCGGTAGCACTCGGTAGCGATTGCATTACAATATCTAGTTATTTCCTAACAACGTTCACTATGTGCCTCGCTGTGCAAGCCTCTCACGGACAGTGTGTCTGCGGCTGTCAGACAGTGAGTTGGAGTCTCATCCATCAGTCACTGATTGCAGTGTGTTGCAGGCCACTGCTCCACATCCACTCTCTCTGTCTGTCCTCTTGTGTGTTGCAGGCCACTGCTCCACATCCCCTCTCTCTGTTTGTCCTCTTGTGTGTTGCAGGCCACTGCTCCACATCCCCTCTCTCTGTCTGTCCTCTTGTGTGTTGCAGGCCACTGCTCCACATCCCCTCTCTCTGTCTGTCCTCTTGTGTGTTGCAGGCCACTGCTCCACATCCCCTCTCTCTGTCTGTCCTCTTGTGTGTTGCAGGCCACTGCTCCACATCCCCTCTCTCTGTCTGTCCTCTTGTGTGTTGCAGGCCACTGCTCCACATCCCCTCTCTCTGTCTGTCCTCTTGTGTGTTGCAGGCCACTGCTCCACATCCCCTCTCTCTGTCTGTCCTCTTGTGTGTTGCAGGCCACTGCTCCACATCCCCTCTCTCTGTCTGTCCTCTTGTGTGTTGCAGGCCACTGCTCCACATCCCCTCTCTCTGTCTGTCCTCTTGTGTGTTGCAGGCCACTGCTCCACATCCCCTCTCTCTGTCTGTCCTCTTGTGTGTTGCAGGCCACTGCTCCACATCCCCTCTCTGTCTGTCCTCTTGTGTGTTGCAGGCCACTGCTCCACATCCCCTCTCTCTGTCTGTCTTCTTGTGTGTTGCAGGCCACTGCTCCACATCCCCTCTCTCTGTCTGTCCTCTTGTGTGTTGCAGGCCACTGCTCCACATCCCCTCTCTGTCTGTCCTCTTGTGTGTTGCAGGCCACTGCTCCACATCCCCTCTCTGTCTGTCCTCTTGTGTGTTGCAGGCCACTGCTCCACATCCCCTCTCTCTGTCTGTCCTCTTGTGTGTTGCAGGCCACTGCTCCACATCCCTCTCTCTGTCTGTCCTCTTGTGTGTTGCAGGCCACTGCTCCACATCCCCTCTCTCTGTCTGTCCTCTTGTGTGTTGCAGGCCACTGCTCCACATCCCCTCTCTGTCTGTCCTCTTGTGTGTTGCAGGCCACTGCTCCACATCCCCTCTCTGTCTGTCTTCTTGTGTGTTGCAGGCCACTGCTCCACATCCCCTCTCTCTGTCTGTCCTCTTGTGTGTTGCAGGCCACTGCTCCACATCCCTCTCTCTGTCTGTCCTCTTGTGTGTTGCAGGCCACTGCTCCACATCCCCTCTCTCTGTCTGTCCTCTTGTGTGTTGCAGGCCACTGCTCCACATCCCCTCTCTCTGTCTGTCCTCTTGTGTGTTGCAGGCCACTGCTCCACATCCCCTCTCTCTGTCTGTCCTCTTGTGTGTGTCGGGGCCACGGCGACTCAGTCAGTCAGTCTGTCCCCTTCAGTCCAACATTAAGGAGGTAGCCTGGGGTTTCCTCGGCTTCCACCCCCCACACACACACACGCACACAAACACGCACACACATACACACACACACACACACACACACACACGCACGCACGCACACACACACACACACACACACACACACACACACACACACACACACACACACACACACACACACACACACACACACACACACACACACACACACACACACACACGCACACACACACACGCACACACACACACGCACACACACACACACACACACACACACACACACACACACACACACACACACACACACACACACACACACACACACACACACACACACACACACACACACACACACACACACACACACACACACACACACACACACACACACCACAGGGCCTCTGCTGTTAGCCTGTTAGCCTGTTAGCCTGTTAGCCAGCCACGGACATAGAACAGAGGAACCGTCTCCCTTTATGATTGCCTCTGATATGAGACCTTGAAACAGAGCTAGGGCCTCTAAGCCAGTGTCCCAAAATGCTCCCCGTTCCCTTTATAGTGTACTATTACTTTTGACCAGGACCCACAGTGTGTAGTTAGGGACGCAGTACACAACTTGTTGTGTAACATTCAGGAGAAGGCTTTGGGCTCTCCTTAGCATCACCAGATCCCCCCCCCCCCCCCAGCAGCACCCCCCAACCCCCAGGATAACAAGGCCTTGGAACCACATTCAAGAGCGTTCTCTGATGTCCAGGTCGATTCTGGACGGCGATATACAACTACAGCAGCAGCAGAGAAAGAGCTGGAAGCTTCGTGTCTCCTGTCGTCAAGGCAGAGTTAGACAGCGGATACATCCAGAGGGAACGACGCTGTTAGGCTGAGGATCTTCAACCCTGGTCTGTCAACACCCACCAAGAGAGGGAACGATGCTGTTAGGCTGAGGATCTTCAACCCTGGTCTGTCAACACCCACCAAGAGAGGGAACGATGCTGTTAGGCTGAGGATCTTCAACCCTGGTCTGTCAACACCCACCAAGAGAGGGAACGATGCTGTTAGGCTGAGGATCTTCAACCCTGGTCTGTCAACACCCACCAAGAGAGGGAACGATGCTGTTAGGCTGAGGATCTTCAACCCTGGTCTGTCAACACCCACCAAGAGAGGGAACGATGCTGTTAGGCTGAGGATCTTCAACCCTGGTCTGTCAACACCCACCACCTACGCACAGACAAAATGCTGCATGCTAAAGTCATCCGTCCCTCACAGACAAAATGCTGCATGCTAGATCCGTCCCTCAAGACAAACTTCTGCATGCTAAAGTCATCCGTCCCTCACAGACAAACTGCTGCATGCTAAAGTCATCCGTCCCTCACAGACAAACTGCTGCATATTACAGTCCTCCGTCCCTCACAGACAAAATGCTGCATGTTACAGTCATCCGTCCCTCACAGACAAACTGCTACATGTTACAGTCATCCGTCCCTCACAGACAAACTTCTGCATGCTAAAGTCATCCGTCCCTCACAGTAGAAGTAAAAAGATAGAAGAGCAGTAATTGGAGGCCTCGTCCGGAAACCAAAAACCAACATAGTCTCACCTGAAGTACAGGCCACTGTAGAGTCATCTCTCTTAGAGCCCCAAAACCAAAATGACTTCTGACAGAGTTGAAAAACACTCGGCTGCTTATTGATGAACTTATCCTGACATTCCCCTCCAGCAGCCAGCCCTGTTGTGAGGTTGTGTCACAAATGAAACCTTATTCATTTTATAGTGCACTTCTTTAGACCCGGGGGGTCCATAGGGCCTATAGGGCTCTGGTCAGAAGTAGTGCACTATGTAAGGAATAGGGTGCCATTTGTTCTAGAAACAAGTGGATGGAGATAAGTATTATAAACATGTTGGCCTGGGTGGGATTCCTTCCAGGGATCAACGTCAGCTTTTAATAAATCCTCAATCCCTGATTGTGAGTGAAACACGCGAAACAACTGCCTCCCCGATCGGCCCTTTGACTTGAGGACACTTTACCCATCTATCCCAGGGATCTCCCTCTCTGCTGCAATCTTCTAATATCAAACCTCCATTTGAGGCTGATTCAGGCATATGGACACCTTGTTCTTGTTACAAGGCCATTTTCTTTCTTTCTGGGGGGGAAGTTTCTATAATTGGTTCCAAGCTGGTCCGCGGGTCTGTGGGTGGCAGTGAATAAGGTCAGGGTGTTTTTCCACACATCATGACGTGATCAGGCCAGTGAGGTGGAACAGATCTGACAGGTCTATATATATATAGTAAGACCCCTTTTTCCCAGCTCAACACCATTCTTCCTGTTCACGGGTCACTATATGTTGACATTAACCCATTTTTTTTACCTCGTTCATTACAGCGTATTTGCAAACTGGAACAACACGTTTTTAAACTTTTGACAAGAACAGAGTTTTTTTTCCAAAGTTTTACACGTTACTTCTGGTTTGATTTTTCACACGGGGTTGGGGGGAACTGAGGAGGGGTGGGGACTGTGGGGGAATATGGATAGGGGGTGGATGGAGACTGTGGGGGGTTGGGGGTGGGGACTGAGGGGGGTGGGGACTGTGGGAGAATATGGATAAGGGGTGGATGGAGACTGATGGGGGTGGGGACTGAGGGGGTGGGGACTGAGGGGGGTGGGGACTGTGGGGAATATGGATAGGGGTGGATGGAGACTGAGGGGGGTGGCGGGGTGGATAGAGACTGTGGGGGAATAAGGATAGGGGGTGGATGGAGACTGAGGGGGGTTGGTGGGGTGGATAGAGACTGTGGGGGAATATGGATAGGGGGTGGATGGGGAATGAGGGGGGTGGATGGGGACTGAAGGGGGGTTGGCGGGGTGGATAGAGACTGTGGGGAATATGGATAGGGGGTGGATGGAGACTGAGGGGGGTGGCGGGGTGGATAGAGACTGTGGGGAATATGGATAGGGGGTGGATGGAGACTGAGGGGGTTGGCGGGGTGGATAGAGACTGTGGGGGAATATGGATAGGGGGTGGATGGAGACTGAGGGGGGGCGGGGTGGATAGAGACTGGCCTGGCGGGGTGGATAGAGACTGTGGGGAATATGGATAGGGGGTGGATGGGGAATGAGGGGGGGTGGATGAGGACTGAGGGGGTGGTTGGGGACTGAAGGGGGGTGGTAGATGGGGACTGAAGGGGTGGTGGATGGGGACTGAGGGGGGTGGATGGGGACTGAGGGGGATGGATGGGGACTGAGGGGGGTGGATGGGGACTGAAGGGGGTGGTGGATGGAGACTGAGGGGGGTGGATGGGGACTGAAGGGGGTGGTGGATGGGGACTGAGGGGGGACTGAGGGGTGGTGGATGGGGACTGAGGGGGATGGATGGGGACTGAAGGGGATGGTGGATGGGGACTGAAGGGGGTGGTGGATGGGGACTGAAGGGCGTGGTGGATGGGGACTGAGGGGGGTGGATGGGGACTGAGGGGCGATGGATGGGGACTGAGGGGGGTGGATGGGGACTGGTGGGTGGATGGGGACTGAAGGGGGTGGTGGATGGGGACTGAGGGGGGATGGGGACTGGATGGGGACTGAAGGGGGTGGTGGATGGGGACTGAGGGGGTGGATGGGGACTGAGGGGGGTGGATGGGGACTGAGGGGGATGGATGGGGACTGAGGGGGGGGGGATGGGGACTGGTGGGTGGATGGGGACTGAGGGGGTGGATGGGGACTGAGGGGGATGGATGGGGACTGAGAGGAGGTGGGTGGATGGGGACTGGTGGGTGGGTGGGGACTGGTGGGTGGATGGGGACTGGTGGGTGGATGGGGACTGAGGGGGTGGATGGGGACTGAGGGGGGGTGGATGGGGACTGAGAGGAGGTGGGTAGATGGTGGACAGAGACTGAGGAAAGGCTTTGTCTTTATATGCATGGATTACATTTTTTGGTACCTGCAACCCCACATTGAAAAAGGCAGATGACAAAACAAAATCAAAAGTTTGTCACCAAAAATAAATGGCTAAATGGAGTTTAAGTTTTTACAAAAAAAAAAGATTTCTCTCTGCCTCGGGGTGGCTCCGGGGACTACCTCTCTTTAAATCTAAAGAAACAGCATCAATATCAGCATCAGTATGGTGTTCCTCCCCACAACACAGGCTGGCCTCTATTTCTCAATCCGTCTCTCTTTTTTCTACCTCTTTGACTCAATCTCAATCTCTGCCTCACTCTCACATATATATCTCTATCTCTCTCCTTCTCTCCCTCACTCTCACATATATATCTCCCTCTCTTTCTCTCTCTCTTTCTCTCTCTCCCCTACTCTCACATATCTCCCTCTCTTTCCCCTACTTTCAAATCTCTCTCTCCTAGTCTCCCTCACGCTCACATCTCTCTCTCTCCCTCTCTTTCTCTCTCTCCTTCTCTCTTCACTCTCACATCTCTCTCTCCCTCTCTTTCTCTCTCTCTTTCTCTCTCTCCCCTACTCTCACATATCTCCCTCTCTTTCCCCTACTTTCAAATCTCTCTCTCCTAGTCTCCCTCACGCTCACATCTCTCTCTCTCCCTCTCTTTCTCTCTCTCCTTCTCTCTTCACTCTCACATCTCTCTCTCTCCCTCTCTTTCTCTCTCTCCCCTCCTCTCAAATCTCTCTCTCTCTTTCCCCTACTCTCACATATCTCTCTCTATCTCCTAGTCTCCCTCACTCTCACATCTCTCTATCTCTCACATCTCTCTCTCTCTCTCTCTCTCTCTCTCTCTGTCTCTTCCCTACTCTCACATATCTCTCTTTCTCTCTCCCTCAGTCTCACATCTTTCTCCCATCTCCCTCTCTCACTCCCTCACTCTCAAATATCCCTCTCTCTTCTTTCTTACTCTCTCTCGATCTCACACAGAAAAACATGGATCTTAGCTCACTCTACACTTTACTTATTTTCTATAGCTACTACATAATATACCAATGTTATTGAACAAAAATAACGTAGAATAAAGCCAAGCAACTTCTGGAAGAAAATACAGCATTAAATGTTTATTTATTGTTGATAGATACTGTAGTATATACTATACATACTGTAGTAGATACTCTACATACTGTAGTAGATACTCTACATACTGTAGTAGATACTATACATACTGTAGTAGATACTCTACATACTGTAGTAGATACTCTACATACTGTAGTAGATACTATACATACTGTAGTAGATACTATACATACTGTAGTAGATACTATACATACTGTAGTAGATACTATACATACTGTAGTACATACTGTAGTAGATACTGTACATACTGTAGTACATACTGTAGTAGATACTGTAAATACTGTAGTAGATACTGTAGTAGATACTATACATACTGTAGTACATACTGTAGTAGATACTGTACATACTGTACTAGATACTATACATACTGTAGTAGATACTGTACATACTGTAGTACATACTGTAGATACTGTAGTAGATACTATCCATACTGTAGTACATACTGTAGTAGATACTATAGTAGATACTATCCATACTGTAGTAGATACTATAGTAGATACTATCCATACTGTAGTAGATACTATAGTAGATACTATACATAATGTAGTAGATACTGTACATACTGTAGTAGATACTGTAGTAGATACTGTACATACTGTAGTAGATACTGTAGTAGATACCCTACATACTGTAATATATACTGTAGTAGATACTGTACATACTGTAGTAGATACTATACATACTGTAGTACATACTGTAGATACTGTAGTAGATATTGTACATACTGTAGTAGATACTGTACATACTGTAGTAGATACTATACATACTGTAGTAGATACTGTACATACTGTAGTAGATACTGTAGTAGATACTATACATACTGTAGTACATACTGTAGTAGATACTATACATACTGTAGTAGATACTGTAGTAGAGACTGTACATACTGTACATACTGTAGTAGATACTGTAGTAGATACTGTACATACTGTAGATACTGTACATACTGTAGTACATACTGTAGTATATACTGTGGTAGATACTGTACATACTGTAGTAGATACTGTAGTAGATACTGTAGTACATACTGTAGTACATACTGTAGTAGATACTGTACATACTGTAGTAGATACTATACATACTGTAGTAGATACTGTACATACTGTAGTACATACTGTAGTAGATACTATACATACTGTAGTAGATACTGTAGTAGATACTATACATACTGTAGTAGATACTGTACATACTGTAGATACTGTACATACTGTAGTACATACTGTAGTAGATACTGTGGTAGATACTGTACATACTGTAGTAGATACTGTAGTAGATACTGTAGTACATACTGTAGTAGATACTGTACATACTGTAGTACATACTGTAGTAGATACTGCACATACTGTAGTACATAATGTAGTAGATACTGTACATACTGTAGTACATACTGTAGTAGATACTGTAGTAGATACTATACATACTGTAGTAGGTACTGAAAATACTGTAGTAGATACTATACATACTGTAGTAGATACTGTAGTAGATACTGCACATACTGTAGTAGATACTGTAGAAACTGTAGTTGATACTATAGTTGATACCATACATACTGCAGTAGATACTGTACATACTGTAGTAGATACTGTAGTAGATACTGTACATACTGTAGTACATACTGTAGATACTGTAGTAGATACTGTACACACTGTAGTAGATACTATACATAATGTAGTAGATACTGTACATACTGTAGTACATACTGTAGATACTGTAGTAGATACTGTACACACTGTAGTAGATACTATACATAATGTAGTAGATACTGTACATACTGTAGTATATACTGTAGTAGATACTGTACATACTGTAGTAGATACTGTAGTAGATACCCTACATACTGTAATATATACTGTAGTAGATAATGTACATACTGTAGTAGATACTGTACATACTGTAGTAGATACTGTAGTAGATACTGTGCATAATGTAGTAGATACTGTACATGCTGTTGTAGATACTGTAGTAGATACTGTACATACTGTAGTAGATACTGTACATACTGTACATACTGTAGTAGATACTGTAGTAGATACTGTACATACTGTAGTAGATACTGTACATACTGTACATACTGTAGTAGATACTGTAGTAGATACTGTACATACTGTAATATATACTGTAGTAGATACTGTAGTAGATACTGTAGTTGAGACTGTACATACTGTAGTCGATACTGTAGTAGATACTGTACATACTGTAATATATACTGTAGTAGATACTGTAGTAGATACTGTAGTAGATACTGTGCATACTGTAGTAGATACTGTAGTAGATACTGTACATACTGTAATATATACTGTAGTAGATACTGTAGTAGATACTGTAGTAGATACTGTAGTAGATACTGTGCATAATATAGTAGATACGGTACATACTGTAGTAGATACTGTACATACTGTACATACTGTAGTAGACACTGTAGTAGATACTGTACATACTGTACATACTGTAGTAGATACTGTAGTAGATACTGTACATACTGTAATATATACTGTAGTAGTTACTGTAGTAGAGACTGTACATACTGTACATACTGTAGTAGATACTGTAGTAGATACTGTACATACTGTAATATATACTGTAGTAGATACTGTAGTAGAGACTGTACATACTGTACATACTGTACATACTGTAGTAGATACTGTAGTAGATACTGTACATACTGTAATATATACTGTAGTAGATACTGTAGTAGAGACTGTACATACTGTACATACTGTACATACTGTAGTAGATACTGTAGTAGATACTGTACATACTGTAATATATACTGTAGTAGATACTGTAATATATACAGTAGTAGATACTGTACATACTGTAGTAGATACTGTGCATACTGTAGTAGATACTGTACATACTGTAGTAGATACTGTAGTAGATACTGTACATACTGTACATACTGTAGTAGACACTGTAGTAGATACTGTACATACTGTAATATATACTGTAGTAGATCCTGTAGTAGATACTGTACATACTGTAGTAGATACCCTACATACTGTAATATATACTGTAGTAGATAATGTACATACTGTAGTAGATACTGTACATACTGTAGTAGATACTGTAGTAGATACTGTGCATAATGTAGTAGATACTGTACATGCTGTTGTAGATACTGTAGTAGATACTGTACATACTGTAGTAGATACTGTACATACTGTACATACTGTAGTAGATACTGTAGTAGATACTGTACATACTGTAATAGATGTATTAGTAGATTTCTTAGGAATATACTGCAGTAGATATTGTAGATACTGTATTAGATAAGTTAGTAGATTTCCTTAGACTATACTGCAGTAGATAGTCTATATAAGAATATACTGCAGTAGATAGTCTATATAAGAATATACTGCAGTAGATAGTCTATATAAGAATATACTGCAGTAGATAGTCTATATAAGAATATACTGCAGTAGATAGTCTATATAAGAATATACTGCAGTAGATAGTCTATATAAGAATATACTGCAGTAGATAGTCTATATAAGAATGTACTGCAGTAGATAGTCTATATAAGAATGTACTGCAGTAGATAGTCTATATAAGAATATACTGCAGTAGATATTGTAGATACTGTAATAGATGTATAAGTAGATTTCTTAAGAATGTACTGCAGTAGATATTGTAGATACTGTAATAGATGTATTAGTAGATTTCCTTAGAATATACTGCAGTATATATTGTAGATACTGTAATAGATGTATTAGTAGATTTCTTAGGAATATACTGCAGTTGATATTGTAGATACTGTAATAGGTACGTTAGTAGATTTCTTAAGAATATACTGCAGTAGGTATTGAAGATACTGTAATAGTAGTATATTTCCTACCACACAGAATTAACCCTGTATCCATACGTAGTGAATATACTGCAGTAGATGTTGTAGATACTGTAATACCATAGGTAGTGAATGTACTGCAGTAGATATTGTAGATACTGTAATACCATAGGTAGTGAATGTACTGCAGTAGATATTGTAGATACTGTAATACCATACGTAGTGAATATACTGCAGTAGATATTGTAGATACTGTAATACCATACGTAGTGAATATACTGCAGTAGATATTGTAGATACTGTAATACCATACGTAGTGAATGTACTGCAGTAGATATTGTAGATACTGTAATACCATACGTAGTGAATGTACTGCAGTAGATATTGTAGATACTGTAATACCATACTTAGTGAATGTACTGCAGTAGATATTGTAGATACTGTAATACCATACTTAGTGAATGTACTGCAGTAGATATTGTAGATACTGTAATACCATACTTAGTGAATGTACTGCAGTAGATATTGTAGATACTGTAATACCATACGTAGTGAATGTACTGCAGTAGATATTGTAGATACTGTAATACCATACTTAGTGAATGTACTGCAGTAGATATTGTAGATACTGTAATACCATACGTAGTGAATATACTGCAGTAGATATTGTAGATACTGTAATACCATACTTAGTGAATATACTGCAGTAGATATTGTAGATACTGTAATACCATATGTAGTGAATATACTGCAGTAGATATTGTAGATACTGTAATACCATACGTAGTGAATGCGTGAAAAATAGATGTTCGCCCATAATAGGCCGAATTTCTACAGGAAACTATGAGATCATGTTGCAACGTCGTGTGTGTGTGTGTGTGTGTGTGTGTGTGTGTGTGTGTGTGTGTGTGTGTGTGTGTGTGTGTGTGTGTGTGTGTGTGTGTGTGTGTGTGTGTGTGTGTGTGTGTGTGTGTGTGTGTGTGTGTGTGTGCGAAGCTATGGTACGCACTGACTTGTTGCTGCTAGAACCCCAGAACATTCTAACAAGTCTCTTCTGCTATGACCCCAGAACATTCTATCAAGTCTCTTCTGCTAGAACCCCAGAACATTCTATCAAGTCTCTTCTGCTAGAACCCCAAAACATTCTAACAAGTCTCTTCTGCTAGAACCCCATAACATTCTATCAAGTCTCTTCTGCTAGAACCCCAGAACATTATATCAAGTCTCTTCTGCTAGAACCCCATAACATTCTATCAAGTCTCTTCTGCTAGAACCCCAGAACATTCTATCAAGTCTCTTCTTCTAGAACCCCAGAACATTCTATCAAGTCTCTTCTGCTAGAACCCCATACAATTCTATCAAGTCTCTTCATCTAGAACCCCAGAACATTCTATCAAGTCTCTTCTGCTAGAACCCCAGAACACTCTATCAAGTCTCTTCTGCTAGAACCCCAGAACATTCTATCAAGTCTCTTCTGCTAGAACCCCAAAACATTCTAACAAGTCTCTTCTGCTAGAACCCCATAACATTCTATCAAGTCTCTTCTGCTAGAACCCCAGAACATTCTATCAAGTCTCTTCTGCTAGAACCCCATAACATTCTATCAAGTCTCTTCTGCTAGAACCCCAGAACATTCTATCAAGTCTCTTCTGCTAGAACCCCATAACATTCTATCAAGTCTCTTCTGCTAGGACCCCAGAACATTCTATCAAGTCTCTTCTTCTAGAACCCCAGAACATTCTATCAAGTCTCTTCTGCTAGAACCCCATAAAATTATATCAAGTCTCTTCATCTAGAACCCCAGAACATTCTATCAAGTCTCTTCTGCTAGAACCCCATAACATTCTATCAAGTCTCTTCTGCTAGAACCCCAGAACATTCTATCAAGTCTCTTCTGCTAGAACCCCAGAACATTCTATCAAGTCTCTTCTGCTATGACCCCATAACATTCTATCAAGTCTCTTCTTCTAGAACCCCAAAACATTCTATCAAGTCTCTTCTGCTATGACCCCATAACATTCTATCAAGTCTCTTCTGCTATGACCCCATAACATTCTATCAAGTCTCTTCTGCTATGACCCCATAACATTCTATCAAGTCTCTTCTGCTATGACCCCATAACATTCTATCAAGTCTCTTCTGCTATGACCCCATAACATTCTATCAAGTCTCTTCTGCTATGAACCCATAACATTCTATCAAGTCTCTTCTTCTAGAACCCCAAAACATTCTATCAAGTCTCTTCTGCTATGACCCCAGAACATTCTATCAAGTATCTTCTGCTATGACCCCATAACATTCTATCAAGTATCTTCTGCTATGACCCCATAACATTCTATCAAGTATCTTCTGCTATGACCCCATAACATTCTATCAAGTCTCTTCTTCTAGAACCCCAGGACATTCTATCAAGTCTCTTCTGCTAGAACCCCATAAAATTCTATCAAGTCTCTTCATCTAGAACCCCAGAACATTCTATCAAGTCTCTTCTGCTAGAACCCCATAACATTCTATCAAGTCTCTTCTGCTAGAACCCCAGAACATTCTATCAAGTCTCTTCTGCTAGAACCCCAGAACATTCTATCAAGTCTCTTCTGCTATGACCCCATAACATTCTATCAAGTCTCTTCTTCTAGAACCCCAGAACATTCTATCAAGTCTCTTCTGCTATGACCCCATAACATTCTATCAAGTCTCTTCTGCTATGACCCCATAACATTCTATCAAGTCTCTTCTTCTATGACCCCATAACATTCTATCAAGTCTCTTCTGCTATGAACCCATAACATTCTATCAAGTCTCTTCTGCTATGACCCCATAACATTCTATCAAGTCTCTTCTGCTAGACCCCATAACATTCTATCAAGTCTCTTCTGCTATGACCCCATAACATTCTATCAAGTCTCTTCTGCTATGACCCCAGAACATTCTATCAAGTCTCTTCTTCTAGAACCCCAAAACATTCTATCAAGTCTCTTCTGCTATGACCCCATAACATTCTATCAAGTCTCTTCTGCTATGACCCCATAACATTCTATCAAGTCTCTTCTTCTAGAACCCCAAAACATTCTATCAAGTATCTTCTGCTATGACCCCATAACATTCTATCAAGTCTCTTCTGCTATGACCCCATAACATTCTATCAAGTCTCTTCTGCTATGACCCCATAACATTCTATCAAGTCTCTTCTTCTAGAACCCCAAAACATTCTATCAAGTCTCTTCTGCTATGACCCCAGAACATTCTATCAAGTATCTTCTGCTATGACCCCATAACATTCTATCAAGTATCTTCTGCTATGACCCCAGAACATTCTATCAAGTCTCTTCTGCTATGACCCCAGAACATTCTATCAAGTATGTTCTGCTATGACCCCATAACATTCTATCAAGTATCTTCTGCTATGACCCCAGAACATTCTATCAAGTCTCTTCTGCTATGACCCCATAACATTCTATCAAGTATCTTCTGCTATGACCCCATAACATTCTATCAAGTATCTTCTGCTATGACCCCATAACATTCTATCAAGTCTCTTCTGCTATGACCCCATAACATTCTATCAAGTCTCTTCTGCTATGACCCCATAACATTCTATCAAGTCTCTTCTTCTAGAACCCCATAACATTCTATCAAGTCTCTTCTGCTATGACCCCATAACATTCTATCAAGTCTCTTCTTCTAGAACCCCAGAACATTCTATCAAGTCTCTTCTTCTAGAACCCCATAACATTCTATCAAGTCTCTTCTGCTATGACCCCATAACATTCTATCAAGTCTCTTCTTCTAGAACCCCAGAACATTCTATCAAGTATCTTCTGCTATGACCCCATAACATTCTATCAAGTATCTTCTTCTAGAACCCCATAACATTCTATCAAGTCTCTTCTGCTATGACCCCATAACATTCTATCAAGTCTCTTCTTCTAGAACCCCAGAACATTCTATCAAGTCTCTTCTTCTAGAACCCCATAACATTCTATCAAGTCTCTTCTGCTATGACCCCATAACATTCTATCAAGTCTCTTCTTCTAGAACCCCAGAACATTCTATCAAGTCTCTTCTGCTAGAACCCCATAAAATTCTATCAAGTCTCTTCTGCTATGACCCCATAACATTCTATCAAGTCTCTTCTGCTATGAACCCATAACATTCTATCAAGTCTCTTCTGCTATGAACCCATAACATTCTATCAAGTCTCTTCTTCTAGAACCCCATAACATTCTATCAAGTCTCTTCTTCTAGAACCCCAGAACATTCTATCAAGTCTCTTCTTCTAGAACCCCATAACATTCTATCAAGTCTCTTCTGCTATGACCCCATAACATTCTATCAAGTCTCTTCTTCTAGAACCCCAAAACATTCTATCAAGTCTCTTCTGCTATGACCCCATAACATTCTATCAAGTCTCTTCTGCTATGACCCCATAACATTCTATCAAGTCTCTTCTGCTATGACCCCATAACATTCTATCAAGTCTCTTCTGCTATGACCCCATAACATTCTATCAAGTCTCTTCTGCTATGACCCCATAACATTCTATCAAGTCTCTTCTGCTATGAACCCATAACATTCTATCAAGTCTCTTCTTCTAGAACCCCAAAACATTCTATCAAGTCTCTTCTGCTATGACCCCAGAACATTCTATCAAGTATCTTCTGCTATGACCCCATAACATTCTATCAAGTATCTTCTGCTATGACCCCATAACATTCTATCAAGTATCTTCTGCTATGACCCCATAACATTCTATCAAGTCTCTTCTTCTAGAACCCCAGGACATTCTATCAAGTCTCTTCTGCTAGAACCCCATAAAATTCTATCAAGTCTCTTCATCTAGAACCCCAGAACATTCTATCAAGTCTCTTCTGCTAGAACCCCATAACATTCTATCAAGTCTCTTCTGCTAGAACCCCAGAACATTCTATCAAGTCTCTTCTGCTAGAACCCCAGAACATTCTATCAAGTCTCTTCTGCTATGACCCCATAACATTCTATCAAGTCTCTTCTTCTAGAACCCCAGAACATTCTATCAAGTCTCTTCTGCTATGACCCCATAACATTCTATCAAGTCTCTTCTGCTATGACCCCATAACATTCTATCAAGTCTCTTCTTCTATGACCCCATAACATTCTATCAAGTCTCTTCTGCTATGAACCCATAACATTCTATCAAGTCTCTTCTGCTATGACCCCATAACATTCTATCAAGTCTCTTCTGCTATGACCCCATAACATTCTATCAAGTCTCTTCTGCTATGACCCCATAACATTCTATCAAGTCTCTTCTGCTATGACCCCAGAACATTCTATCAAGTCTCTTCTTCTAGAACCCCAAAACATTCTATCAAGTCTCTTCTGCTATGACCCCATAACATTCTATCAAGTCTCTTCTGCTATGACCCCATAACATTCTATCAAGTCTCTTCTTCTAGAACCCCAAAACATTCTATCAAGTATCTTCTGCTATGACCCCATAACATTCTATCAAGTCTCTTCTGCTATGACCCCATAACATTCTATCAAGTCTCTTCTGCTATGACCCCATAACATTCTATCAAGTCTCTTCTTCTAGAACCCCAAAACATTCTATCAAGTCTCTTCTGCTATGACCCCAGAACATTCTATCAAGTATCTTCTGCTATGACCCCATAACATTCTATCAAGTATCTTCTGCTATGACCCCAGAACATTCTATCAAGTCTCTTCTGCTATGACCCCAGAACATTCTATCAAGTATGTTCTGCTATGACCCCATAACATTCTATCAAGTATCTTCTGCTATGACCCCAGAACATTCTATCAAGTCTCTTCTGCTATGACCCCATAACATTCTATCAAGTATCTTCTGCTATGACCCCATAACATTCTATCAAGTATCTTCTGCTATGACCCCATAACATTCTATCAAGTCTCTTCTGCTATGACCCCATAACATTCTATCAAGTCTCTTCTGCTATGACCCCATAACATTCTATCAAGTCTCTTCTTCTAGAACCCCATAACATTCTATCAAGTCTCTTCTGCTATGACCCCATAACATTCTATCAAGTCTCTTCTTCTAGAACCCCAGAACATTCTATCAAGTCTCTTCTTCTAGAACCCCATAACATTCTATCAAGTCTCTTCTGCTATGACCCCATAACATTCTATCAAGTCTCTTCTTCTAGAACCCCAGAACATTCTATCAAGTATCTTCTGCTATGACCCCATAACATTCTATCAAGTATCTTCTTCTAGAACCCCATAACATTCTATCAAGTCTCTTCTGCTATGACCCCATAACATTCTATCAAGTCTCTTCTTCTAGAACCCCAGAACATTCTATCAAGTCTCTTCTTCTAGAACCCCATAACATTCTATCAAGTCTCTTCTGCTATGACCCCATAACATTCTATCAAGTCTCTTCTTCTAGAACCCCAGAACATTCTATCAAGTCTCTTCTGCTAGAACCCCATAAAATTCTATCAAGTCTCTTCTGCTATGACCCCATAACATTCTATCAAGTCTCTTCTGCTATGAACCCATAACATTCTATCAAGTCTCTTCTGCTATGAACCCATAACATTCTATCAAGTCTCTTCTTCTAGAACCCCATAACATTCTATCAAGTCTCTTCTTCTAGAACCCCAGAACATTCTATCAAGTCTCTTCTTCTAGAACCCCATAACATTCTATCAAGTCTCTTCTGCTATGACCCCATAACATTCTATCAAGTCTCTTCTTCTAGAACCCCAGAACATTCTATCAAGTCTCTTCTGCTAGAACCCCATAAAATTCTATCAAGTCTCTTCTGCTATGACCCCATAACATTCTATCAAGTCTCTTCTGCTATGAACCCATAACATTCTATCAAGTCTCTTCTGCTATGAACCCATAACATTCTATCAAGTCTCTTCTTCTAGAACCCCATAACATTCTATCAAGTCTCTTCTGCTATGACCCCATAACATTCTATCAAGTCTCTTCATCTAGAACCCCAAAACATTCTATCAAGTCTCTTCTTCTAGAACCCCAAAACATTCTATCAAGTCTCTTCTGCTATGACCCCATAACATTCTATCAAGTCTCTTCTTCTAGAACCCCAAAACATTCTATCAAGTCTCTTCTTCTAGAACCCCAAAACATTCTATCAAGTCTCTTCTGCTATGACCCCAGAACATTCTATCAAGTCTCTTCTGCTATGACCCCAGAACATTCTATCAAGTCTCTTCTGCTATGACCCCATAACATTCTATCAAGTCTCTTCTGCTATGACCCCATAACATTCTATCAAGTATCTTCTGCTATGACCCCATAACATTCTATCAAGTATCTTCTGCTATGACCCCATAACATTCTATCAAGTCTCTTCTTCTAGAACCCCAGGACATTCTATCAAGTCTCTTCTGCTAGAACCCCATAAAATTCTATCAAGTCTCTTCATCTAGAACCCCAGAACATTCTATCAAGTCTCTTCTGCTAGAACCCCATAACATTCTATCAAGTCTCTTCTGCTAGAACCCCAGAACATTCTATCAAGTCTCTTCTGCTAGAACCCCAGAACATTCTATCAAGTCTCTTCTGCTATGACCCCATAACATTCTATCAAGTCTCTTCTTCTAGAACCCCAGAACATTCTATCAAGTCTCTTCTGCTATGACCCCATAACATTCTATCAAGTCTCTTCTGCTATGACCCCATAACATTCTATCAAGTCTCTTCTTCTATGACCCCATAACATTCTATCAAGTCTCTTCTGCTATGAACCCATAACATTCTATCAAGTCTCTTCTGCTATGACCCCATAACATTCTATCAAGTCTCTTCTGCTATGACCCCATAACATTCTATCAAGTCTCTTCTGCTATGACCCCATAACATTCTATCAAGTCTCTTCTGCTATGACCCCAGAACATTCTATCAAGTCTCTTCTTCTAGAACCCCAAAACATTCTATCAAGTCTCTTCTGCTATGACCCCAAAACATTCTATCAAGTCTCTTCTGCTATGACCCCATAACATTCTATCAAGTCTCTTCTTCTAGAACCCCAAAACATTCTATCAAGTATCTTCTGCTATGACCCCATAACATTCTATCAAGTCTCTTCTGCTATGACCCCATAACATTCTATCAAGTCTCTTCTTCTAGAACCCCAAAACATTCTATCAAGTCTCTTCTGCTATGACCCCAGAACATTCTATCAAGTATCTTCTGCTATGACCCCATAACATTCTATCAAGTATCTTCTGCTATGACCCCAGAACATTCTATCAAGTCTCTTCTGCTATGACCCCAGAACATTCTATCAAGTATCTTCTGCTATGACCCCATAACATTCTATCAAGTATCTTCTGCTATGACCCCAGAACATTCTATCAAGTCTCTTCTGCTATGACCCCATAACATTCTATCAAGTATCTTCTGCTATGACCCCATAACATTCTATCAAGTATCTTCTGCTATGACCCCATAACATTCTATCAAGTCTCTTCTGCTATGACCCCATAACATTCTATCAAGTCTCTTCTGCTATGACCCCATAAC
>NW_025746795.1:27500-52500 GCF_021184085.1 Oncorhynchus gorbuscha
ACCTACAGGACATTATCCTCAAGACATTACCTACAGGACATTATCCTCAAGACATTACCTACAGGACATTACATACAGGACATTACCTACGGGACATTATCCTCAGGACATTACCTACAGGACATTACCTACGGGACATTATCCTCAGGACATTACCTACAGGACATTACCTACGGGACATTATCCTCAGGACATTACCTACAGGACATTACCTACAGGACATTAGCTACGGGACATTATCCTCAGGACATTACCTACAGGACATTATCCTCAGGACATTACCTACAGGACATTAGCTACAGGACATTACCTACAGGACATTACCTACAGGACATTATCCTCAGGACATTACCTACAGGACATTACCTACAGGACATTACCTACAGGACATTAGCTACAGGACATTACATACAGGACATTACTTACATTATAGTTTATGAGCTGCTGTATAGTCATTTGCATTCTGAAGTTTTTTTTCAACTTGTTAAATGTTTTCATGTCACCGAATCATGGCTGCTAAAAAAAATACATTTAAATAATATTTCAGTGGGTGTGGCTTTTTCAGTTTTTTACACTAAATGTTACGACAGCCCAACATTTATTTGAGTGATTTTCCAAACTGCCCCGACTAAAGTCTTCCAATGACCTCACACCAATAATGAGTGTATAAGAGGCTAATGTAGCTTCTGACCTTCTGACTAAAATGTCCTCTAGTCGTTATCTCTTCATGTGAATTTCAGCCTGATCGTCTCAGGCGTCGTTAATGGTGAAATACCTTTCTGTAATTTCTCCTTTAACCCACCCATGGGTCTTCATGTGGATGAACTCTCCCGTAAAACTATTATAAAATATAACTTTCACGTTCAAAAAAAATGTTTTAATTTCTTTAATCCCGACTGTGAGAATTGCTCGATAAAGTCGAGACAGATGCCTTCTCAAGAAAGCTGTTATTGTCGAGGGTCTGCTCTCTTCGCCGACACCTGCTCCATGGCAATTTGCTTGTTTAAAGGCTTCATATATAGGTGATCATTTAGTTCAGCTTTATCCTTCGTTATTATCCAATGGGCCTACTGCTCTGTGGAAGCAGGGTCACATCGGTGGGTTGGTAGGGTGAGTGCTCTGTGGAAGCTGGGGCACATCGGTGGGTTGGTAGGCCTACTGCTCTGTGGAAGCAGGGGTACATTGGTGGGTTGGTAGGGTGAGTGCTCTGTGGAAGCAGGGGCACATCGGTGGGTTGGTAGGCCTACTGCTCTGTGGAAGCAGGGGTACATTGGTGGGTTGGTAGGGTGAGTGCTCTGTGGAAGCAGGGGCACATCGGTGGGTTGGTAGGGTGAGTGCTCTGTGGAAGCAGGGGCACATTGGTGGGTTGGTAGGCTGAGTGCTCTGTGGAAGCAGGGGCACATTGGTCGGTTGGTAGGGTGAGTGCTCTGTGGAAGCAGGGTCACATTGGTGGGTTGGTAGGCCTACTGCTCTGTGGAAGCAGGGGTACATTGGTGGGTTGGTAGGGTGAGTGCTCTGTGGAAGCAGAGTCACATCTGTGGGTTGGTAGGCCTACTGCTCTGTGGAAGCAGGGGTACATTGGTGGGTTGGTAGGGTGAGTGCTCTGTGGAAGCAGGGTCACATTGGTGGGTTGGTAGGGTGAGTGCTCTGTGGAAGCAGAGTCACATCTGTGGGTTGGTAGGCCTACTGCTCTGTGGAAGCAGGGGTACATTGGTGGGTTGGTAGGCTGAGTGCTCTGTGGAAGCAGGGTCACATTGGTGGGTTGGTAGGGTGAGTGCTCTGTGGAAGCAGAGTCACATCTGTGGGTTGGTAGGCCTACTGCTCTGTGGAAGCAGGGGTACATTGGTGGGTTGGTAGGCTGAGTGCTCTGTGGAAGCAGGGGCACATCTGTGGGTTGGTAGGCTGACACCAGTTCACCAGCCGATGATTTGATCTTGACAGCTTCCACATCACACAGTTTTAAAGTAATTAACTTTTGCTGATTAAAGTGTCTATTTCGAGTGCAATTTAAACTCAGGCCTGAACGACGGGCTCTATGTATCAAGTTTAAGGTATGACCCAGATGCAGACCGTGTCCAAGAAACAAAAGTTTATTTCTTAAACAGGGGCAGGCAAATGACAGGTCAAAGACAGGCAGATGACAGGTCAAAGGATGACAGGTCAAAGGAAGGCAGACGACAGGTCAAAGACAGGCAGACGACAGGTCAAAGACGGGCAGACGACAGGTCAAAGACAGGCAGACGACAGGTCAAAGACAGGCAGACGACAGGTCAAAGACGGGCAGACGACAGGTCAAAGACAGGTCAAAGACAGGTCAAAGGAAGGCAGACGACAGGTCAAAGACAGGCAGACGACAAGTCAAAGACGGGCAGACCACAGGTCAAAGACAGGCAGACGACAGGTCAAAGGAAGGCAGACGACAGGTCAAAGACAGGCAGACGACAGGCAGATGACAGGTCAAAGGATGACAGGTCAAAGGAAGTCAGACGACAGGTCAAAGACGGGCAGACGACAGGTCAAAGACGGGCAGACGACAGGTCAAAGACAGGCAGACGACAGGTCAAAGACGGGCAGACGACAGGTCAAAGACAGGTCAAAGACAGGTCAAAGGAAGGCAGACGACAGGTCAAAGACAGGCAGACGACAAGTCAAAGACGGGCAGACCACAGGTCAAAGGCAGGCAGACGACAGGTCAAAGGAAGGCAGACGACAGGTCAAAGGAAGGCAATAGTCAATTATTCAGAGAGAGTGCAGAGTCCAGAACGGCAGGCAGGCTCAGGGTCAGGGTCAAGGTCAGGTCAGGCAGGGGTCAATAATCCAGACATGTTGGGTAAGGTACAGAACGGCAGGCAGTCTCAGGGTCAGTGCAGGCAGAACAGTCAAAACCGGGAAGGTCTAGAAAATAGGAGCAAGAAACAGGCAGGAGCAGGGGAACAAACGCTGGTAGGTTTCACGAACAAAACAAACTGGCAACAGACAAACAGAGAAGACAGGTATAAATACACAGGGGATAAATCAGGGAAGATGGGCGACACCTGGAGGGGGGTGGAGACAATCACAAAGACAGATGGAACAGATCGGAGTGTGACACAATGCTCTCCACTGTGTCTCTCCCCTCTTCCCTCTATGTATTTTCGACTACCACTGACTTGGCTGATAACGACACTGAATAAAAAAAATAGAAAGGCAACAGGAAACAATTCAAAGATTTTACTAAAGTTCATAAAAGGAAAACAGTCAACTTAAATAAATTCATGAAGCCCTAATCCATAGATTTCACATGATTGAGCATGGGCACATCCATGGGTTGGTCTGGGAGGGCATAGGCCCACCCACTTGGGAGCTATGCTGACCCATTTGGGAGCAAGGCCCTGCCAATCAGAAATTGTTTCTCCCCACAAAAGAGCTTTATTAAAACTTCTTACGGGCAGGTAGCGTCCCACCTGGCCAACATCCGGTGAAATTGCAGAGCGCGAAATTCAAAAATCAAAAGTAGTAGTATTAAACATTCATAAAAATACAAGTGTTATACATCATTCTTTAGCTTATAATCTTGGTAATCGAACCGCGTGGTCCAATTTACAATAGGCTTTACGGCGAAAGCGTAGCATTTGATTGTCTGAGGACAGCGCCTCACATACGCCCTAACCTGCACAGGTGTCACAAAACTCAAAAATAGCGATAAAATAAATCACTTACCTTTGAATATCTTCATCTTTTCGCAATTCAATGGTTCCCAGTTACACAATGAATGGTCGTTTTGTTCAATAAAGTCCTTCTTTATATCCCAAAAAGGTCTGTTTATTTGGTGCGTTTGATTCAGAAATCCACCTGTTCCAACTCGCCCAACACGCCTACAAACGAATCTAAAACAGATACCTGTAAACACCATCCAAAAACAACATTTCTAATCCAACCTCAGGTACCCTAATATCTATATATATATCTATATCTATAATATCTATATCTATAATATCCTAATATGTAAATAATCAATCAGGTACCCTAATATCTATATATATATATATCTATATCTATAATATCTATATCTATAATATCCTAATATGTAAATAATCAATCAGGTACCCTAATATCTATATATATATATCTATATCTATAATATCTATATCTATAATATCCTAATATGTAAATAATCAATCAGGTACCCTAATATCTATATATATATATCTATAATATCTATAATATCTATATCTATAATATCCTAATATGTAAATAAGCAATCAGGTACCCTAATATCTATATATATATATATCTATATCTATAATATCTATATCTATAATATCCTAATATGTAAATAAGCAATCAGGTACCCTAATATCTATATATATATATATATCTATATCTATAATATCTATATCTATAATATCCTAATATGTAAATAATCAATCAGGTACCCTAATATCTATATATATATCTATATCTATAATATCTATATCTATAATATCCTAATATGTAAATAATCAAATTTAAGACGGAATAAACTGTGTTCAACAGCGGAGAAAAAGAACCAGGAGCTCGCAGTCATTCATGCGCAACAAAAGACTAGAATTCCTTCTGAGTGACACTTTGAAAAAATACGACTACTTCTTCATTTTTCAGAAAACAAGCATGAAAACAATTTCTAAAGACTAGTGGCATCTAGTGGAAGCCATAGGAACGGAAACCTGGGTCCTAATAATTAGAAAAGCATTGAGAAGTCCAATGACCTCAACAACAACAAAAAATCCCGGATGGATTGTCCTCGGGGTTTCGCCTGCCAAATCAGTTCTGTTATACCCACAGACAATATTGTAACAGTTTTAGAAACTTCAGAGTGTTATCTATCCAATGGTACCAATTAGTTGCATATCCTTCTTCTGGGCTGTCACGTTCTGACCTTTATTTCCTTTGTTTTGTCATTATTTAGTATGGTCAAGGCGTGAGTTGGGGTGGGCAGTCTATGTTTGTTTTTCTATGATTTTGGGATTTCTATGTTTCTATGTTCCTAGTATGGTTCTCAATCAGAGGCAGGTGTCATTAGTTGTCTCTGATTGAGAATCATACTTAGGTAGCCTGGGTTTCACTGTTGGTTTGTGGGTGTTTGTTTCTGTATCTGTGTTTGTTTCACCACACGGTACTGTTTTGGTTTACGTTCGTTTTCACGTTTATTGTTTTTGTATCAGTTGTGTTTATGTTGAGTATTTCTTATTAAAATAACCATGGACACTTACCACGCTGCATATTGGTCCTCCGATCCTTCTCGCCTCTCCTCTTCAAACGAAGAGGAGGAAAACCTTTACATGGGCCTGAGTAACAGGCAGTTTACTTAGGGCACGTTTGTCATCCAAACTTCAAAATACCACAACCTACCCCAGAGAGGTTAAAGACAGAAATACCACTCAGCAGCTCCCCTTCTCCCCTCTCAGACGATCCCGCAGGTGAAGACACCGGATGTGGAGGTCCTGGGCTGGCGTGGTTACACATCTGTGGTTGTGAGGCCGGTTGGAACTACTGATAAATTCCCTAAAACAACTTTCGTAGGCAGCTTATGGTAGAGAAATTACCGTTACGTTCTCTGGCAACAGCGCTGCAGTCAGAATGCCAATTGCATGTTCCCTCAAAACTTCAGACATCTGTGGCATTGTGTTGTGTGACAAAAATTTGCACAATGTAGATTGGTTTTTATTGTCCCCAGCACAAGGTATACCTGTGTAATTATCATGCTGTTTAATCAGCTTCTTGATATGCCACATGTCAGGTGGATGGATTATTTTGGCAAAGGAGAAATGCTCACTAACAGGGATGGAAACAAATTTGTTAAAAATAATTGTTTTGTGCGTATGGAACATGTCTGGGATGTTTTATTTCAGCTCATAAAACATGGGACCAACACTTTACATGTTGCGTTTATATTTTTGCTCATTGTACTTTATTGAGGAAAATGTATTTACTATAAGTGGATATGTGGTTGTCTCACCTAGCTATCTTAATAACATGAATGCAGTAACTGTAAATCGATCTAGATTAGAGCGTCTGCTATCTAAAAATGTAAAATGTATCAGCCAACAGGATACCCAGTGCTTTAAAGCTGCATCAGAGAGACAGTGGTGTGTGTGTGTGTGTGTGTGTGTGTGTGTGTGTGTGTGTGTGTGTGTGTGTGTGTGTGTGTGTGTGTGTGTGTGTGTGTGTGTGTGTGTGTGTGTGTGTGTGTGTGTGGTGTGTGTGTGTGTGTGTGTGTGTGTGTGTGTGTGTGTGTGTGTGTGTGTGTGTGTGTGTGTGTGTGTGTGTTTAGTGTGTGTGTGTGTGTGTGTGTGTGGTTGTGGTGTGTGTGTGTGCGTGTGTGTGTGTGTGTGGTTGTGGTGTGTGTGCGTGTGTGTGTGTGTGTGTGTGTGTGTGTGTGTGTGTGTGTGTGTGTGTGTGTGTGTGTGTGTGTGTGTGTGTGTGTGTGTGTGTGTGTGTGTGTGTGTGTGTGTGTGTGTGTGTGTGTGTGTGTGTGTGTGTGTGTGGGCTCTGCCAGTCACACAAAGCTGCTATCATTCATGGGTGACTTGTACAAAGTGCTGGTGTTAATGCCAAGCTAATGCCCAGCGTTGGCAGTGGCACAGCACAGACCCAGGAAGTGCACCACTTACCTCCCCTGCTGTAAACAAAACAAGCACTTGGAGAGGGACTGCTAATGACTGCTAATGCTGACACAGACAGACAGTTTGAGGAGTCAACTCTGAGGAGTTGAGAGGTTATAGAATCTGAATACATATGACACTCTGAATAGAATCAGAATCAGACAGGTTGAGAATAGAATGACAGACAGGTTGAGAAGTGAGGTTATGGAGTCTGTATCAATAGAATCAGACAGACAGGTTGAGCAGTGAGGTTATGGAGTCTGTGTCAATAGAATCAGACAGACAGGTTGAGAAGTGAGGTTATGGAGTCTGTATCAATAGAATCAGACAGACAGGTTGAGCAGTGAGGTTATGGAGTCTGTGTCAATAGAATCAGACAGACAGGTTGAGAAGTGAGGTTATGGAGTCTGTATCAATAGAATCAGACAGACAGGTTGAGCAGTGAGGTTATGGAGTCTGTGTCAATAGAATCAGACAGACAGGTTGAGAAGTGAGGTTATGGAGTCTGTGTCAATAGAATCAGACAGACAGGTTGAGAAGTGAGGTTATGGAGTCTGTATCAATAGAATCAGACAGACAGGTTGAGGAGTGAGGTTATGGAGTCTGTATCAATAGAATCAGACAGACAGGTTGAGAAGTGAGGTTGTGGAGTCTGTATCAATAGAATCAGACAGACAGGTTGAGAAGTGAGGTTATGGAGTCTGTATCAATAGAATCAGACAGACAGGTTGAGGAGTGAGGTTATGGAGTCTGTATCAATAGAATCAGACAGACAGGTTGAGAAGTGAGGTTATGGAGTCTGTATCAATAGAATCAGACAGACAGGTTGAGAAGTGAGGTTATGGAGTCTGTATCAATAGAATCAGACAGACAGGTTGAGAAGTGAGGTTATGGAGTCTGTATCAATAGAATCAGACAGACAGGTTGAGGAGTGAGGTTATGTAGTCTGTATCAATAGAATCAGACAGACAGGTTGAGAAGTGAGGTTATGGAGTCTGTATCAATAGAATCAGACAGACAGATTGAGAAGTGAGGTTATGGAGTCTGTATCAATAGAATCAGACAGACAGATTGAGAAGTGAGGTTATGGAGTCTGTATCAATAGAATCAGACAGACAGGTTGAGAAGTGAGGTTATGGAGTCTGTATCAATAGAATCAGACAGACAAGTTGAGGAGTGAGGTTATGGAGTCTGTATCAATAGAATCAGACAGACAGGTTGAGAAGTGAGGTTATGGAGTCTGTATCAATAGAATCAGACAGACAGGTTGAGAAGTGAGGTTATGGAGTCTGTATCAATAGAATCAGACAGACAGGTTGAGGAGTGAGGTTATGGAGTCTGTATCAATAGAATCAGACAGACAGGTTGAGAAGTGAGGTTATGGAGTCTGTATCAATAGAATCAGACAGACAGATTGAGAAGTGAGGTTATGGAGTCTGTATCAATAGAATCAGACAGACAGATTGAGAAGTGAGGTTATGGAGTCTGTATCAATAGAATCAGACAGACAGGTTGAGAAGTGAGGTTATGGAGTCTGTATCAATAGAATCAGACAGACAGATTGAGAAGTGAGGTTATGGAGTCTGTGTCAATAGAATCAGACAGACAGGTTGAGAAGTGAGGTTATGGAGTCTGTATCAATAGAATCAGACAGACAGGTTGAGAAGTGAGGTTATGGAGTCTGTATCAATAGAATCAGACAGACAGGTTGAGAAGTGAGGTTATGGAGTCTGTATCAATGGAATCAGACAGACAGGTTGAGGAGTGAGGTTATGGAGTCTGTATCAATAGAATCAGACAGACAGGTTGAGAAGTGAGGTTATGGAGTCTGTATCAATAGAATCAGACAGACAGATTGAGAAGTGAGGTTATGGAGTCTGTATCAATAGAATCAGACAGACAGATTGAGAAGTGAGGTTATGGAGTCTGTATCAATAGAATCAGACAGACAGGTTGAGAAGTGAGGTTATGGAGTCTGTATCAATAGAATCAGACAGACAGATTGAGAAGTGAGGTTATGGAGTCTGTGTCAATAGAATCAGACAGACAGGTTGAGAAGTGAGGTTATGGAGTCTGTATCAATAGAATCAGACAGACAGGTTGAGAAGTGAGGTTATGGAGTCTGTATCAATAGAATCAGACAGACAGGTTGAGAAGTGAGGTTATGGAGTCTGTATCAATAGAATCAGACAGACAGGTTGAGAAGTTATGAGTCTGTTAGAATCAGACAGACAGATTGAGAAGTGAGTTATGGAGTCTGTGTCAATAGAATCAGACAGACAGGTTGAGAAGTGAGGTTAATGACAGACAGGTTGAGTCTGTATCAATAGAATCAGACAGACAGGTTGAGAAGTGAGGTTATGGAGTCTGTATCAATAGAATCAGACAGACAGGTTGAGAAGTGAGGTTATGGAGTCTGTATCAATAGAATCAGACAGACAGATTGAGAAGTGAGGTTATGGAGTCTGTGTCAATAGAATCAGACATACAGGTTGAGGAGTGAGGTTATGGAGTCTGTATCAATAGAATCAGACAGACAGGTTGAGGAGTGAGGTTATGGAGTCTGTGTCAATAGAATCAGACAGACAGGTTGAGGAGTGAGGTTATGGAGTCTGTGTCAATAGAATCAGACAGACAGGTTGAGAAGTGAGGTTATGGAGTCTGTATCAATAGAATCAGACAGACAGGTTGAGAAGTGAGGTTATGGAGTCTGTATCAATAGAATCAGACAGACAGGTTGAGAAGTGAGGTTATGGAGTCTGTATCAATAGATTCATTCACAACACACCAAGGGAGACATATTTATTAGTGGGAAACAGGGATTTTATTTACTTTATTTTTGACGGGGGCAGGTGGGTAAACATACCCACGTTGCCTTGGTGATGTCATGCGAAGTGTGTGTGTGTGTGTGTTTATGTACAGTATATGTGCATCAGGTGGTGTTGCGGCGCCTCATTGGACAGAGGCAGCATGCGCTCTGGACCTGAGCAGCAGGAGGACAGCGGCTAATGATCCAAACTGGCATCTGCCACCTAATCTGATCTTTATCTCTCTCCGGTCTCTCTCCGGTCTCTCTCCGGTCTCTCTCCGGTCTCTCTCCGGTCTCTCTCCGGTCTCTCTCTCTCTCCGGTCTCTCTCCGTACGCCTGACATGTCCACAATATTCTTCCATCCTCGCACGCTTTCACGTTTTTCTCGTACATTTCATGGATTATAATTGATATAAAAGGAAATATGAATTCAACTATTTTAGTCGTTTTCGTGACGGAAGGGTGTCCAGGTGATACCTAGATATAAAGGGCTGGATGAAGGGTGTCCAGGTGATACCTAGATATAAAGGGCTGGATGAAGGAGGTCCTAGATATAAAGGGCTGGATGAAGGAGGTCCTAGATATAAAGGGCTGGATGAAGGATGTCCTAGATATAAAGGGCTGGATGAAGGAGGTCGTAGATATAAAGGGCTGGATGAAGGAGGTCCTAGATATAAAGGGCTGGATGAAGGAGGTCCTAGATATAAAGGGCTGGATGAAGGAGGTCCTAGATATAAAGGGCTGGATGAAGGAGGTCCTAGATATAAAGGGCTGGATGAAGGGTGTCCAGGTGATACCTAGATATAAAGGGCTGGATGAAGGAGGTCCTAGATATAAAGGGCTGGATGAAGGAGGTCCTAGATATAAAGGGCTGGATGAAGGAGGTCCTAGATATAAAGGGCTGGATGAAGGATGTCCTAGATATAAAGGGCTGGATGAAGGAGGTCGTAGATATAAAGGGCTGGATGAAGGAGGTCCTAGATATAAAGGGCTGGATGAAGGAGGTCCTAGATATAAAGGGCTGGATGAAGGAGGTCCTAGATATAAAGGGCTGGATGAAGGAGGTCCTAGATATAAAGGGCTGGATGAAGGGTGTCCAGGTGATACCTAGATATAAAGGGCTGGATGAAGGAGGTCCTAGATATAAAGGGCTGGATGAAGGAGGTCCTAGATATAAAGGGCTGGATGAAGGAGGTCCTAGATATAAAGGGCTGGATGAAGGAGCTCCTAGATATAAAGGGCTGGATGAAGGAGGTCCTAGATATAAAGGGCTGGATGAAGGAGGTCCTAGATATAAAGGGCTGGATGAAGGAGGTCCTAGATATAAAGGGCTGGATGAAGGAGGTCCTAGATATAAAGGGCTGGATGAAGGAGGTCCAGGTGATACCTAGATATAAAGGGCTGGATGAAGGGGTCCTAGATATAAAGGGCTGGATGAAGGAGGTCCTAGATATAAAGGGCTGGATGAAGGAGGTCCTAGATATAAAGGGCTGGATGAAGGAGGTCCTAGATATAAAGGGCTGGATGAAGGAGGTCCTAGATATAAAGGGCTGGATGAAGGAGGTCCTAGATATAAAGGGCTGGATGAAGGAGGTCCTAGATATAAAGGGCTGGATGAAGGAGGTCCTAGATATAAAGGGCTGGATGAAGGAGGTCCTAGATATAAAGGGCTGGATGAAGGGTGTCCTAGATATAAAGGGCTGGATGAAGGAGGTCCTAGATATAAAGGGCTGGATGAAGGAGGTCCTAGATATAAAGGGCTGGATGAAGGATGTCCTAGATATAAAGGGCTGGATGAAGGATGTCCTAGATATAAAGGGCTGGATGAAGGAGGTCCTAGATATAAAGGGCTGGATGAAGGAGGTCCTAGATATAAAGGGCTGGATGAAGGAGGTCCTAGATATAAAGGGCTGGATGAAGGAGGTCCTAGATATAAAGGGCTGGATGAAGGAGGTCCTAGATATAAAGGGCTGGATGAAGGAGGTCCTAGATATAAAGGGCTGGATGAAGGAGGTCCTAGATGTCCAGATGATGATGATGAGGGATGATGATGGGAGGTGTAGTCATACAGCAACATAACTAGTTCCCTGGGTTTACATGATGAGAGAGTTATTCTTTACTCTGTTGGTGCCTCTACCGCGTACCTCGTACCCCAGTCCCCCTCAGGACCAGCTACAGGATGTTGTGACAGTGGTCTCTGTAGGTGCCTCTACCTCGTACCCCAGCCCCCTCAGGACCAGCTACAGGATGTTGTGACAGTGGTCTCTGTTGATGCCTCTACCTCGTACCCCAGCCCCCCTCAGGACCAGCTACAGGATGTTGTGACAGTGGTCTCTGTTGATGCCTCTACCTCGTACCCCAGCCCCCCTCAGGACCAGCTACAGGATGTTGTACTTGTTTTGCTTAAGGCTGGGACTGGCACGACTAGGGGCCCTGGGTGCCTGAGAGCTGGCATTGGCTAGCTGGCCCGCCTCGCCTGCCCAGCTCACCCAGCCCACCCAGCCCACCCAGCCCACCCAGCCCACCCAGCCCACCCAGCTCACCCAGCCCACCCAGCCCACCCAGCTCACCCAGCCCACCCAGCCCACCCAGCTCACCCAGCCCACCCAGCCCACCCAGCTCACCCAGCCCACCCAGCCCACCCAGCCCACCCAGCCCACCCAGCACACCCATCCCACCTGGCACAGACGTGTGTCAGGATGTCAGATGATGGTTTTTGTATCTGCCGCTGTTGCATCAGGACAGTGCCAGGGGTGGCATGGTTCCTGCGGTGAGCTTTAATTTGCCCTCCCCCCTCCCTGAGGAGCAGAGCTCCCCCGTTCCCCTCAGCTCACCTTTGTGCTGCCACTGCAGATGGAGAGGGAGAGAGGGAGAGAGGGAGAGAGGGAGAGAGAGGGAGAGAGAGAGAGAGAGAGAGAGAGAGAGAGAGAGAGAGAGAGAGAGAGAGAGAGAGAGAGAGAGAGAGAGAGAGAGAGAAAGCGAGAGAGAGAACTTGGGATGGGGCTGAGGGTGGTGGGGGGGGGCACCTGTAGGACAAAACCCCCTTATGATGCCTTAGAGAGAGAAGCATGCAAAGATCCATCCTACTGAGAGAGAAGGGGAGAGCGTTTAACATCCAGCTCACCTCACACGGAGGTGTGTCTCACTATGGAGACACTCCCTAACATTCACACATATACTTTCAATGGCTCCATAAAGACATCACGTTTGAATTGGAGTTTGTAATAAATGTTAGACAAAGTGCAGTGTGTGAAAATATCAGTTATTTGAGAACTCAGTGTGATGCGTTAAAACTGTAAAACATGGAAATCATTTTCTCCCTGCTTCATCTCATAGAAATGAATAAGACATTGGCCTGTTCCTGTTTCTAACTCACAGGTGTCATCAAGAGTCTTATTTTGGGCCCTACCAGTCAACGTCAATAGAACCCTGTTGGCATTTACCCTCCGTAAATCAAACACACAAAAATGTACTTACCGAGAAGGGTTTAAGATACTTCTTAAAAGGTCACTGATATTCTCTGTGGTGTTTAGCTGGGAGCTCGCAACAGGAGGCCTTTTGTGAAAACGTCCCTCCGTGTATCCAATCGATACTCTGGTGTTGTGATCCCAGCACGTCAACAAACACCGTCTCTATCTGTATCTACCTCTAACAAGGAGAGTCAATGTGGAGGCTATATACAGGGGGTACTGGTACAGAGTCAATGTGGAGGCTATATACAGGGGGTACTGGTACAGAGTCAATGTGGAGGCTATATACAGGGGGTACCGGTACAGAGTCAATGTGGAGGATATATACAGGGGGTACTGGTACAGAGTCAATGTGGAGGCTATATACAGGGGGTACCGGTACAGAGTCAATGTGGAGGCTATATACAGGGGGTACTGGTACAGAGTCAATGTGGAGGCTATATACAGGGGGTACTGGTGCAGAGTCAATGTGGAGACTATATACAGGGGGTACTGGTACAGAGTCAATGTGGAGACTATATCATTTTGCATATTAACACTGGAGTGATAAATGATGGTCATGTACAGGTAGAGATATTGGTGTGCAAAAGAGCAGAAAAGTAAATAAATATAAACAGTATGGGGATGAGGTAGGTCAAATTGGGTGGGCTATTTACCGATAGACTATGTACAGCTGCAGCGATCGGTTAGCTGCTCAGATAGCAGATGTTTGAAGTTGGTGAGGGAGATAAAAGTCTCTAACTTCAGCGATTTTTGCAATTCGTTCCAGTCACAGGCAGCAGAGAACTGGAACGAAAGGCGGCCAAATGAGGTGTTGGCTTTAGGGATGATCAGTGAGATACTCCTGCTGGAGCGCATGCTACGGGTGGGTGTTGCCATCGTGACCAGTGAAATGAGATAAGGCGGAGCTTTACCTAGCATGGACTTGTAGATGACCTCAGGGAATCGCCCGCAGCAAGAGCAACGTCATTGATATATACAGAGAAAAGAGTCGGCCCGAGAATTGAACCCTGTGGCACCCCCATAGAGACTGCCAGAGGATCGGCCAGCATGCCCTCCGATTTGACACACTGAACTCTGTCTGCAAAGTATTTGGTGAACCAGGCAAGGCAGTCATCAGAAAAACCGAGGCTACTGAGTCTGCCGATAAGAATATGATGATTGACAGAGTCGAAAGCCTTGGCCAGGTCGATGAAGACGGCTGCACAGTACTGTCTTTTATCGATGGCGGTTATGATATCGTTTAGTACCTTGAGCGTGGCTGAGGTGCACCCATGACCGGCTCGGAAACCAGATTGCACAGCGGAGAAGGTACGGTGGGATTCGAGATGGTCAGTGACCTGTTTGTTGACTTGGCTTTCGAAGACCTTAGATAGGCAGGGCAGGATGGATATAGGTCTGTAACAGTTTGGGTCCAGGGTGTCTCCCCCTTTGAAGAGGGGGATGACTGCGGCAGCTTTCCAATCCTTGGGGTTCTCAGACGATATGAAAGAGAGGTTGAACAGGCTGGTAATAGGGGGAGCGACAATGGCGGCGGATAGTTTCATATAGGAAAGGAAAGGAAAGGAAAGGAATGGTAAAAGTGCTTTCCATAAGACGGCGCTGACTGAGATGGCCGCCTCGCTTCGCGTTCCTAGGAAACTATGCAGTTTTTTGTTTTTTTACGTGTTATTTCTTACATTAGTACCCCAGGTCATCTTAGGTTTCATTACATACAGTCGAGAAGAACTACTGAATATAAGATCAGCGTCAACTCACCATCAGTACGACCAAGAATATGTTTTCCGCGACGCGGATCCTGTGTTCTGCCTTACAAACAGGACAACGGAATGGATCGCATGCAGCGACCCAAGGAAACGACTCCGAAAAAGAGGGAAACGCGGCGGTGTTCTGGTCAGACTCCGAAAAAGGGCACATCGCGCACCACTTCCCAGTATTCTTCTTGCCAATGTCCAGTCTCTCGACAACAAGGTTGATGAAATCCGAGCAAGGGTGGCATTCCAGAGGGACATCAGAGACTGCAACGTTCTCTGCTTTACGGAGACATGGCTTACTGGGAAAACGCTATCCAGGGCGGTACAGCCAACGGGTTTCTCCACGCATCGCGCCGACAGAAACAAACATCTATCTGGTAAGAAGAGTGGAGGGGGCGTATGCCTCATGACTAACGGGACATGGTGTGATGAAGGAAACATACAGGAACTCAAATCCTTCTGTTCACCTGATTTAGAATTCCTCACAATCAAATGTAGACCGCATTATCTTCCAAGAGAATTCTCTTCGATTATAATCACAGCCGTATATATCCCCCCAAGCAGACACATCGATGGCTCTGAACGAACTTTATTTAACTCTTTGCAAACTGGAAAACATTTATCCGGAGGCTGCATTCATTGTAGCTGGGGATTTTAACAAAGCCAATCTGAAAACAAGACTCCCTCAATTTTATCAGCATATCGATTGCGCAACCAGGGGTGGTAAAACCTTGGATCACTGTTACTCTAACTTCCGCGACGCATATAAGGCCCTGCCCCGCCCCCCTTTCGGAAAAGCTGACCACGACTCCATTTTGCTGATCCCTGCCTACAGACAGAAATTAAAACAAGAGGCTCCCACGCTGAGGTCTGTCCAACGCTGGTCAGACCAAGCTGACTCTACACTCCAAGACTGCTTCCATCACGTGGACTGGGATATGTTTCGTATTGCGTCAGATGGGAATATTGACGAATACGCTGATTCGGTGTGCGAGTTCATTAGAACGTGCGTCGAAGATGTCGTTCCCATAGCAACGATAAAAACATTCCCTAACCAGAAACCGTGGATTGATGGCAGCATTCGCGTGAAACTGAAAGCGCGAACCACTGCTTTTAATCAGGGCAAGGTGTCTGGCAACATGACTGAATACAAACAGTGTAGCTATTCCCTCCGTAAGGCTATCAAACAAGCTAAGCGTCAGTACAGAGACAAAGTGGAATCTCAATTCAATGGCTCAGACACAAGAGGCATGTGGCAGGGTCTACAGTCAATCACGGACTACAAGATGAAATCCAGCCCAGTCACGGACCAGGATGTCTTGCTCCCAGGCAGACTAAATAACTTTTTGCCCGCTTTGAGGACAATACAGTGCCACTGACACGGCCTGCAACGGAAACATGCAGTCTCTCCTTCACTGCAGCCGAGGTGATTAAGACATTTAAACGTGTTAACCCTCGCAAGGCTGCAGGCCCAGACGGCATCCCCAGCCGCGCCCTCCGAGCATGCGCAGACCAGCTGGCCGGTGTGTTTACGGACATATTCAATCAATCCCTATACCAGTCTGCTGTTCCCACATGCTTCAAGAGGGCCACCATTGTTCCTGTTCCCAAGAAAGCTAAGGTAACTGAGCTAAACGACTACCGCCCCGTAGCACTCACTTCCGTCATCATGAAGTGCTTTGAGAGACTAGTCAAGGACCATATCACCTCCACCCTACCTGACACCCTAGACCCACTCCAATTTGCTTACCGCCCAAATAGGTCCACAGACGATGCAATCTCAACCACACTGCACACTGCCCTAACCCACCTGGACAAGAGGAATACCTATGTGAGAATGCTGTTCATCGACTACAGCTCGGCATTCAACACCATAGTACCCTCCAAGCTCGTCATCAAGCTCGAGACCCTGGGTCTCGACCCCGCCCTGTGCAACTGGGTACTGGACTTCCTGACGGGCCGCCCCCAGGTGGTGAGGGTAGGCAACAACATCTCCTCCCCGCTGATCCTCAACACGGGGCCCCACAAGGGTGCGTTCTGAGCCCTCTCCTGTACTCCCTGTTCACCCACGACTGCGTGGCCACGCACGCCTCCAACTCAATCATCAAGTTTGCGGACGACACAACAGTGGTAGGCTTGATTACCAACAACGACGAGACGGCCTACAGGGAGGAGGTGAGGGCCCTCGGAGTGTGGTGTCAGGAAAATAACCTCACACTCAACGTCAACAAAACTAAGGAGATGATTGTGGACTTCAGGAAACAGCAGAGGGAACACCCCCTATCCACATCGATGGAACAGTAGTGGAGAGGGTAGCTAGTTTTAAGTTCCTCGGCATACACATCACAGACAAACTGAATTGGTCCACTCACACTGACAGCGTCGTGAAGAAGGCGCAGCAGCGCCTATTCAACCTCAGGAGGCTGAAGAAATTCGGCTTGTCACCAAAAGCACTCACAAACTTCTACAGATGCACAATCGAGAGCATCCTGGCGGGCTGTATCACCGCCTGGTACGGCAACTGCTCCGCCCTCAACCGTAAGGCTCTCCAGAGGGTAGTGAGGACTGCACAACGCATCACCGGGGCAAACTACCTGCCCTCCAGGACACCTACACCACCCGTTGTTACAGGAAGGCCATAAAGATCATCAAGGACATCAACCACCCGAACCACTGCCTGTTCACCCCGCTATCATCCAGAAGGCGAGGTCAGTACAGGTGCATCAAAGCTGGGACCGAGAGACTGAAAAACAGCTTCTATCTCAAGGCCATCAGACTGTTAAATAGCCACCACTAACATTGAGTGGCTGCTGCCAACACACTGTCATTGACACTGACCCAACTCCAGCCATTTTAATAATGGGAATTGATGGGAAATGATGTAAATATATCACTAGCCACTTTAAACAATGCTACCTTATATAATGTTACTTACCCTACATTATTCATCTCATATGCATATGTATATACTGTACTCTACAACATCGACTGCATCCTTATGTAACACATGTATCACTAGCCACTTTAACTATGCCACTTTGTTTACTTTGTCTACACACTCATCTTATATGTATATACTGTACTCGATACCATCTACTGTATGCTGCTCTGTACCATCACTCATTCATATATCCTTATGTACATGTTCCTTATCCCCTTACACTGTGTATAAGACAGTAGTTTTGGAATTGTTAGTTAGATTACTCGTTGGTTATCACTGCACTGTCGGAACTAGAAGCACAAGCATTTCGCTACACTCGCATTAACATCTGCTAACCATGTGTATGTGACAAATAAAATTTGATTTGATTTGATTTGTTTTGATTTGATTTGAGGTGTTAGATATCATCAGATGTGTTATAACACCCCCATATTGGTGTTAGATCTCAAAATATTTGTTATAATACCCCCATATAGATGTCAGATATCATCAGATGTGTTATAACACCCCCATATTGGTGTTAGATCTCAAAATATTTGTTATAACACCCCCATATAGGTGTCAGATATCATCAGATGTGTTATAACACCCCCATATTGGTGTTAGATCTCAAAATATTTGTTATAACACCCCCATATAGGTGTCAGATATCATCAGATGTGTTATAAAACCATATAAGTGTCTGATGTGTTATAACACCATATAGGTGTCAGATGTGTTATAAGACCATATAGGTGTCAGATCTCATCAGATGTGTTATAACACCCCCATATAGGTGTCAGATCTCATCAGATGTGTTATAAGACCATATAGGTGTCAGATTTCGTCAGATGTGTTATAAGACCATATAGGTGTTTTATATAATTTACGACACGTTTCATCCTTTGATTATAGACGGGTTGGTTGTTTAGCAACAAAACCGACGTGCGCAACACTATGGTGACGAACAGACGGTTTGGCTTAGACTGTTGACAACATGTCAGCTATATTTAGTCTCCAACACTATGGTGACGAACAGACACGGTTTGGCTTAGACTGTTGACAACATGTCAGCTATATTTAGTCTCCAACACTATGGTGACGAACAGACACGGTTTGGCTGAGACTGTTGACAACATGTCAGCTATATTTAGTCTCCAACACTATGGTGACGAACAGACGGTTTGGCTGAGACTGTTGACAACATGTCAGCTATATTTAGTCTCCAACACTATGGTGACGAACAGACACGGTTTGGCTGAGACTGTTGACAACATGTCAGCTATATTTAGTCTCCAACACTATGGTGACGAACAGACACGGTTTGGCTGAGACTGTTGACAACATGTCAGCTATATTTAGTCTCCAACACTATGGTGACGAACAGACGGTTTGGCTGAGACTGTTGACAACATGTCAGCTATATTTAGTCTCCAACACTATGGTGACGAACAGACACGGTTTGGCTTAGACTGTTGACAACATGTCAGCTATATTTAGTCTCCAACACTATGGTGACGAACAGACACGGTTTGGCTTAGACTGTTGACAACATGTCAGCTATATTTAGTCTCCAACACTATGGTGACGAACAGACACGGTTTGGCTTAGACTGTTGACAACATGTCAGCTGTATTTAGTCTCCAACACTATGGTGACGAACAGACACGGTTTGGCTGAGACTGTTGACAACATGTCAGCTATATTTAGTCTCCAACACTATGGTGACGAACAGACGGTTTGGCTGAGACTGTTGACAACATGTCAGCTATATTTAGTCTCCAACACTATGGTGACGAACAGACACGGTTTGGCTTAGACTGTTGACAACATGTCAGCTATATTTAGTCTCCAACACTATGGTGACTAACAGACACGGTTTGGCTGAGACTGTTGACAACATGTCAGCTATATTTAGTCTCCAACACTATGGTGACGAACAGACACGGTTTGGCTGAGACTGTTGACAACATGTCAGCTATATTTAGTCTCCAACACTATGGTGACGAACAGACGGTTTGGCTTAGACTGTTGACAACATGTCAGCTATATTTAGTATCCAACACTATGGTGACGAACAGACGGTTTGGCTGAGACTGTTGACAACATGTCAGCTATATTTAGTCTCCAACACTATGGTGACGAACAGACGGTTTGGCTGAGACTGTTGACAACATGTCAGCTGTATTTAGTCTCCTGTGTTGATTGAAAACGTAAATAAATGTGCACAGTAACCACTCGTTGTCTCTCAAATACATCGCTACAGTTGTTGGTAAGATAACTAGTGAATTTGAACCATATAAGCGTTGACATGAAATGAATCAAAACATCTCAAAACAAGATACCAAGAACAAGATGAAACTAGCTGAAACTAGTCACTTACGATTTCCCTCAATGTTTTTCTTCTCATTTTTGGCATCTATCCCTCCGGGAATATAACACCTCACGGACTTCTGCCCCGTTGAAGCGGGCGCATCGTCTTTGGTAACGTGGTCAGCTAACCCATCTATACAAATACACAATATAACGCCTATAGTGTGTGTAACCTAACGTAGCAGGTGTAAAATAACGTGGTCCACACATCCATTTTTCAGGGGACAAGAAAGCTAGGTTGAAGATACTGTATCAATGACAACCGTATACTCCCCGGTTGTTTCCCACCTCGCTGAGGTTGGAGTGTGTCCAAGCTTTATTTTTGTGCGGAGGAAGAAGAATACTGTCAATGGACAATGTACTTTGACTTGAAAATACTTATTGTCACATAAACATCAGGGTAAATAAAACTGCAACCGAATGTCTTTGCTACTGAATCATTTTTTAACACAAGACCACAGACATAAACTCTAAGCATCATATATTTCAGATATATATATCTTTTTTTTATATATATTTTTTTTTTGGGGGTCGACCTAATAAAAACCTATGAACAACGTTCTTCAGTTCTGCTCAAAGTACAAATGTCATGACAGGAAGTGCCCCCCCCCCAAGCCAAGAACAAGGTGTTACTTTGAATAGTCAAACGCTATTTCCTGACAGTCAACATGCTCCTGTTGCTCGTTTATTTATTCTTCTTTGATCCAAGTATTTTGAACTTCATGTTGTTGTTTTTTCTTCTTCTATTGTCGTTCCACCTGGAGAGCAGAGCAGGAAGTCGGCTGTCAGATAATGGCCTCCTTACAACTGTGTGTGTGTGTGTTTTACCCTGGAGCGACCCAGTCAAATGAAGTCTCTTCTCACCTGCACATCTCCCGTCACAAGTAAACATATTCAATTGTCACCTTCCTCAAGTCTTCCTTGTTCATCTCCAGGCCTACATTATTTTACCTGCCATGACATTGAGACAGTTCCTTTTGATGTTAACAACTAATACACACGGTATGGTTGGGAAAACAATGGGTTGGAGAGGTATCTGACAGATTAGAACACTGAGACAGCGAACTAGAGAGAGAGAGAGAGAGAGACCCCGAGCATCTCACAGTGCATAATGAGGGGACCAGAGAACATAGCCGACAGGAGCCCAGTTGAATTAGCAGGGTCCCATCCCAGATACGTTTCTGACAGCTTTCCAGGCAGCAAAACACATTTCCATACTGACGGCCACTCTGAAGTGCTGAGAAAAAAAAGCCTTTGATGAAAACGCTACCGGGGACCCCTTTCTGCCTCCCGTCTCCCCCCTCTCTCTCTCTCCTCTAACCTGAGACATGCAGACGAGAGAGAAAAACGAAGCTGTGCCTTGAAGAACACACATTATGCTACATGTGAGTGGCCTCCGCAGTACAATACGCTGTGGCCGGCAGAGGAAAACAAAAACATACAAGCCCACAGAATCCTTCTTTTTTTGAGGTCGACTAGTATGGTGAAATTTAGGAAATATAGGAATGTAATCTTTATCCCCAATGTTTTTTTTTCCTCTGTATGAAATTCAATCATATTTCACAAGCAGAAAAAGGTGAATGTTCAAATCCCCCGAGCTGACAAGGTACAAATCTGTCATTCTGCCCCCTGAACAGGCAGTTAAACCCACTGTTCCTAGGCCGTCATTGAAAATAAGAATTTGTTCTTAACTGACTTGCCTAGTTGAATAAAGGTAAAATAAAAATATTGAGCTGTTTTCTGGCCGTGGTGTAACAAACCAGGGAAGCCGTGGACCGTCTCTCCCTATTAAGTTGCAGGACAGTGGTTGCTGACAGTGTACAGCTTAACGGCATTACGTTAAACAGAAAAGGCATTACAGCCCCCTGGATAGGTCATTACATGGTGCTAGACAACAGCTAAACTGAGAGAGGGCTTTTTTATAAGGGGAACAGGTGTAGCTCACCATAGGGGTTAGATGGTTGGATGAGGCACACACACACACACAGACAATGGTCCAATCGGCCGGCTCATCCTCCCCTTTAGCGTTCCCTCTCTGCACCGTAATTAGCCCATAGCTTCAACGGAACCTAACTCAAGCCATATGGCCTAATGGGTTGTGATCAAGACCCCTACGCAGCGTAGCAGCCTGTCAGAACTGAAAAGCCCCTCCAACCCTAAAAACAAACAACGTCACAGCTTCCTGATATCTACTGCAAGGTGGTAAACACCCTGAAGGAAGAGGGGGAAGTCTTTGATCCTTACGTTTCTCAAGGTCTTTCTGTCGCCTGAAGGTAAAAATATAGATATTGAGTTGGACTTCGTCAAGCAAACCATTTAGGAGGGAACCATGACAATGAAGTAATGGTCATTCCTAAAACAAAAGAAACACAAATCTGTAGGATTCACTGTGTTTCTCTCTCCCTGTGGTTCTGTTCAGAATCAGGCCCGGTGGGCTTTATAAAGCTTCTGGTTCTGTTCAGAATCAGGCCCGGTGGGCTTTATAAAGCTTCTGGTTCTGTTCAGAATCAGGCCCGGTGGGCTTTATAAAGCTTCTGGTTCTGTTCAGAATCAGGCTTCTGGTTCTGTTGGTCCTATTAATGACACCAACAAAACATCTTACGGCTTGATATGGTTTGACTTTCACTATTCAACATTACAGCATCTGGCATCCAATAAATATTGTCAGAGACTGTTATCAACACTGGATATCAAGAAGATTCTATTGTTCACCAAAGTCCAGTGAGCTCAAGCCAAGGCCTGGTCTGACCCAAGTCCAGTGAGCTGAGGCCCAGGCCTGGTCTGACCCAAGCCCAGAGAGCTGAGGCCCAGGCCTGGTCTGACCCAAGTCCAGTGAGCTGAAGCCCAGGCCTGGTCTGACCCAAGCCCAGTGAGCTGAAGCCCATGCCTGGTCTGACCCAAGCCCAGAGAGCTGAGGCCCAGGCATGGTCTGACCCAACCCCAGGGAGCTGAAGCCCAGGCCTAGTCTGACCCAAGTCCAGTGAGCTGAGGCCCAGGCCTGCTCTGACCCAAGTCCAGAGAGCTGAAGCCCAGGCATGGTCTGACCCAACCCCAGGGAGCTGAAGCCCAGGCCTAGTCTGACAGCGTAGGGAGGAGACGAGGGAACAGCCATTGGGCCTAGAACAACATGGCGGAGGTGGGCGGCAGTGGAGGGAGGAGACGAGGGAACAGCCATTGGGCCTTGAAAATGCAGATAGAGGAAAACTCACCTTAGTTATGATCAACTGAAAAATGTCAATATTGGAATAAAGTTGGCGAATGCAATTGAATGCATGTATCAAATTCTTGCTTATCATGAAATTCCCAAAGTCATAACCAACCGTTGTACTAATTTAAAGCAATAGTCATGTGTGGCCGCCCCAGCGGAGGGGGGAGACGAGGGAACAGCCATTGGGCCTAGAACAACATGGCCGCCCCAGATGATCGTTTCAGAACCGTTTTGAATGGGACAAGCACCATATCGCACTGCTTTGAGACAAATGTAGGGGACTCGTCTAGAGAAATCAATCAGACGTTTGTTTTCAGTGGATCTCTGTTGGGATATCTGGTGACAGTTAGGCTGAGGAGATGTTAGCTACTGTTTGTTGAGTTGAGTGCTACTGACCGTCTTTATTCAGGTTTGCTCATACTGTATATTAGCTGATCAGAACCTTTTTTTTGCTATAATGGTACAAATATTTGCTTCTAATACAATCGTCTACAAAATAAGTTATGAGGATATTTTAGTTGCTAATAGCGGCCTGCATTACCCCGGTTACTTAACGAGAAGGGGGCAATGTCACTTCCTGCAGTACCCCGGTTACTCAACGAGAAGGGGGCAATGTCACTTCCTGCAGTACCCCGGTTACTCAACGAGAAGGGGGCAATGTCACTTCCTGCAGTACCCCGGTTACTCAACGAGAAGGGGGCAATGTCACTTCCTGCAGTATTTTTTTATTTTTTTTATTTCACCTTTATTTAAACAGGTAGGCTAGTTGAGAACAAGTTCTCATTTGCAACTGCGACCTGGCCAAGATACAGCATAGCAGTGTGAACAGACAACACAGAGTTACACATGGAATAAACAATTAACAAGTCAATAACACAGTAGAAAAAAATGGGCAGTCTATATACAATGCGTGCAAAAGGCATGAGGAGGTAGGCGAATAATACAATTTTGCAGATTAACACTGGAGTGATAAATGATCAGATGGTCATGTACAGGTAGAGATATTGGTGTGCAAAAGAGCAGAAAAATAAATAAATAAAAACAGTATGGGAATGAGGTAGGTGAAAATGGGTGGGCTATTTACCAATAGATTATGTACAGCTGCAGCGATCGGATAGCTGCTCGGATAGCTGATGTTTGAAGTTGGTGAGGGAGATAAAAGTCTCCAACTTCAGCGATTTTTGCAATTCGTTCCTACTCAATGAGAAGGGGGCAACGTTACCTCCTGTGTACCCAGGATACTCAACGAGAGGGGGCAATGTCACTTCCTGCAGTACCCAGGATACTCAACGAGAGGGGGCAATGTGACTTCCTGCAGTCGCTCAAACTGTGCATGTTATGTCTTCGTGAGATGTCATCACTTCCTGCAGTAGCTCAAACTGTGCATGTTATGTCTTCGTGAGATGTCATCACTTCCTGCAGTAGCTCAAACTGTGCATGTTATGTCTTCGTGAGATGTCATCACTTCCTGCAGTAGCTCAAACTGTGCATGTTATGTCTTCGTGAGATGTCATCACTTCCTGCAGTAGCTCAAACTGTGCATGTTATGTCTTCGTGAGATGTCATCACTTCCTGCAGTAGCTCAAACTGTGCATGTTATATCTTCATGAGATGTCATCACTTCCTGCAGTAGGTCAGACTGTGCATGTTATATCTTCATGAGATGTCATCACTTCCTGCAGTAGCTCAGACTGTGCATGTTATGTCTTCATGAGATGTCATCACTTCCTGCAGTAGCTCAAACTGTGCATGTTATGTCTTCATGAGATGATCTCTTCATTTGGCTATTGAGTCTTTACATAGGAATGAATAGCGACACTTGATTGATGGCTGAAATGCCAGA
>NW_025746795.1:57500-87239 GCF_021184085.1 Oncorhynchus gorbuscha
TAAGGCTAGTTATAGACCATTCCTGAACTCTTCTTCTCTAAGGTAGTTATAGACCATTCCTGAACTCTTCTTCTCTAAGGTAGCTATAGACCATTCCTGAACTCTTCTTCTCTAAGGTAGTTATAGACCATTCCTGAACTCTTCTTCTCTAAGGTAGCTATAGACCACTCCTGAACTCTTCTTCTCTAAGGTAGTTATAGACCATTCCTGAACTCTCCTTATCTAAGGCTAGTTATAGACCATTCCTGAACTCTTCTTCTCTAAGGTAGTTATAGACCATTCCTGAACTCTTCTTCTCTAAGGTAGTTATAGACCATTCCTGAACTCTTCTTCTCTAAGGCTAGTTATAGACCATTCCTGAACTCTTCTTCTCTAAGGCTAGTTGTAGACCATTCCTGAACTCTTCTTCTCTAAGGTAGCTATAGACCACTCCTGAACTCTTCTTCTCTAAGGTAGTTATAGACCATTCCTGAACTCTCCTTCTCTAAGGCTAGTTATAGACCATTCCTGAACTCTTCTTCTCTAAGGCTAGTTATAGACCATTCCTGAACTCTTCTTCTCTAAGGCTAGTTGTAGACCATTCCTGAACTCTTCTTCTCTAAGGCTAGTTATAGACCATTCCTGAACTCTTCTTCTCTAAGGCTAGTTGTAGACCATTCCTGAACTATTCTTCTCTAAGGCTAGTTATAGACCATTCCTGAACTCTTCTTCTCTAAGGTAGTTATAGACCATTCCTGAACTCTTCTTCTCTAAGGTAGTTATAGACCATTCCTGAACTCTCTTCTCTAAGGCTAGTTATAGACCATTCCTGAACTCTCCTTCTCTAAGGCTAGTTATAGACCATTCCTGAACTCCTTCTCTAAGGTAGTTATAGACCATTCCTGAACTCTTCTTCTCTAAGGCTATTTATAGACCATTCCTGAACTCTTCTTCTCTAAGGTAGCTATAGACCATTCCTGAACTCTTCTTCTCTAAGGCTAGTTATAGACCATAGAGAACTCTCCTTCTCTAAGGTAGTTATAGACCATTCCTGAACTCTTCTTCTCTAAGGTAGTTATAGACCATTCCTGAACTCTTCTTCTCTAAGGTAGTTATAGACCATTCCTGAACTCTTCTTCTCTAAGGCTAGTTATAGACCATTCCTGAACTCTTCTTCTCTAAGGTAGTTATAGACCATTCCTGAACTCTTCTTCTCTAAGGCTAGTTATAGACCATTCCTGAACTCTTCTTCTCTAAGGCTAGTTGTAGACCATTCCTGAACTCTTCTTCTCTAAGGTAGTTATAGACCATTCCTGAACTCTTCTTCTCTAAGGCTAGTTATAGACCATTCCTGAACTCTCCTTCTCTAAGGTAGTTATAGACCATTCCTGAACTCTTCTTCTCTAAGGTAGTTATAGACCATTCCTGAACTCTTCTTCTCTAAGGTAGTTATAGACCATTCCTGAACTCTTCTTCTCTAAGGTAGCTATAGACCATTCCTGAACTCTTCTTCTCTAAGGCTAGTTATAGACTAGGTTTATAGACCATTCCTGAACTCTTCTTCTCTAAGGTAGTTATAGACCATTCCTGAACTCTTCTTCTCTAAGGTAGTTATAGACCATTCCTGAACTCTTCTTCTCTAAGGCTAGTTATAGACCATTCCTGAACTCTTCTTCTCTAAGGTAGTTATAGACCATTCCTGAACTCTTCTTCTCTAAGGTAGTTATAGACCATTCCTGAACTCTTCTTCTCTAAGGTAGTTATAGACCATTCCTGAACTCTTCTTCTCTAAGGTAGTTATAGACCATTCCTGAACTCTTCTTCTCTAAGGTAGTTATAGACCATTCCTGAACTCTTCTTCTCTAAGGCTAGTTATAGACCATTCCTGAACTCTTCTTCTCTAAGGTAGTTATAGACCATTCTCTAAGGCTAGTTATAGACCATTCCTGAACTCTTCTTCTCTAAGCTAGTTATAGACCATTCCTGAACTCTTCTTCTCTAAGGTAGCTATAGACCATTCCTGAACTCTTCTTCTCTAAGGTAGTTATAGACCATTCCTGAACTCTTCTTCTCTAAGGCTAGTTATAGACCATTCCTGAACTCTTCTTCTCTAAGGCTAGTTATAGACCATTCCTGAACTCTTCTTCTCTAAGGCTAGTTATAGACCATTCCTGAACTCTTCTTCTCTAAGGCTAGTTATAGACCATTCCTGAACTCTTCTTCTCTAAGGCTAGTTGTAGACCATTCCTGAACTCTTCTTCTCTAAGGCTAGTTATAGACCATTCCTGAACTCTTCTTCTCTAAGGCTAGTTGTAGACCATTCCTGAACTCTTCTTCTCTAAGGTAGTTATAGACCATTCCTGAACTCTTCTTCTCTAAGGCTAGTTATAGACCATTCCTGAACTCTTCTTCTCTAAGGCTAGTTATAGACCATTCCTGAACTCTTCTTCTCTAAGGTAGTTATAGACCATTCCTGAACTCTTCTTCTCTAAGGCTAGTTATAGACCATTCCTGAACTCTTCTTCTCTAAGGTAGCTATAGACCATTCCTGAACTCTTCTTCTCTAAGGTAGTTATAGACCATTCCTGAACTCTTCTTCTCTAAGGCTAGTTATAGACCATTCCTGAACTCTTCTTCTCTAAGGTAGTTATAGACCATTCCTGAACTCTTCTTCTCTAAGGTAGTTATAGACCATTCCTGAACTCTTCTTCTCTAAGGTAGTTATAGACCATTCCTGAACTCTTCTTCTCTAAGGTAGCTTATAGACCATTCCTGAACTCTTCTTCTCTAAGGTAGTTATAGACCATTCCTGAACTCTTCTTCTCTAAGACCATTCCTGAACTCTTCTTCTCTAAGGTAGCTATAGACCATTCCTGAACTCTTCTTCTCTAAGGCTAGTTATAGACCATTCCTGAACTCTTCTTCTCTAAGGCTAGTTATAGACCATTCCTGAACTCTTCTTCTCTAAGGCTAGTTATAGACCATTCCTGAACTCTTCTTCTCTAAGGCTAGTTATAGACCATTCCTGAACTCTTCTTCTCTAAGGCTAGTTATAGACCATTCCTGAACTCTTCTTCTCTAAGGCTAGTTATAGACCATTCCTGAACTCTTCTTCTCTAAGGCTAGTTATAGACCATTCCTGAACTCTTCTTCTCTAAGGTAGTTATAGACCATTCCTGAACTCTTCTTCTCTAAGGCTAGTTATAGACCATTCCTGAACTCTTCTTCTCTAAGGTAGTTATAGACCATTCCTGAACTCTTCTTCTCTAAGGTAGTTATAGACCATTCCTGAACTCTTCTTCTCTAAGGTAGTTATAGACCATTCCTGAACTCTTCTTCTCTAAGGCTAGTTATAGACCATTCCTGAACTCTTCTTCTCTAAGGTAGTTATAGACCATTCCTGAACTCTTCTTCTCTAAGGTAGTTATAGACCATTCCTGAACTCTTCTTCTCTAAGGTAGTTATAGACCATTCCTGAACTCTTCTTCTCTAAGGTAGTTATAGACCATTCCTGAACTCTTCTTCTCTAAGGTAGTTATAGACCATTCCTGAACTCTTCTTCTCTAAGGCTAGTTATAGACCATTCCTGAACTCTTCTTCTCTAAGGTAGTTATAGACCATTCCTGAACTCTTCTTCTCTAAGGTAGTTATAGACCATTCCTGAACTCTTCTTCTCTAAGGTAGTTATAGACCATTCCTGAACTCTTCTTCTCTAAGGCTAGTTATAGACCATTCCTGAACTCTTCTTCTCTAAGGTAGTTATAGACCATTCCTGAACTCTTCTTCTCTAAGGTAGTTATAGACCATTCCTGAACTTCCTTCTCTAAGGTAATAGACCATTCTGAACTCTTCTTCTCTAAGGTAGTTATAGACCATTCCTGAACTCTTCTTCTCTAAGGTAGTTATAGACCATTCCTGAACTCTTCTTCTCTAAGGCTAGTTATAGACCATTCCTGAACTCTTCTTCTCTAAGGTAGTTATAGACCATTCCTGAACTCTTCTTCTCTAAGGCTAGTTATAGACCATTCCTGAACTCTTCTTCTCTAAGGCTAGTTATAGACCATTCCTGAACTCTTCTTCTCTAAGGTAGTTATAGACCATTCCTGAACTCTTCTTCTCTAAGGCTAGTTATAGACCATTCCTGAACTCTTCTTCTCTAAGGCTAGTTATAGACCATTCCTGAACTCTTCTTCTCTAAGGTAGTTATAGACCATTCCTGAACTCTTCTTCTCTAAGGCTAGTTATAGACCATTCCTGAACTCTTCTTCTCTAAGGTAGCTATAGACCATTCCTGAACTCTTCTTCTCTAAGAACTCTCCTTCTCTAAGGTTATAGACCATTCCTGAACTCTTCTTCTCTAAGGTAGTTATAGACCATTCCTGAACTCTTTCTTCTCTAAGGTAGTTATAGACCATTCCTGAACTCTTCTTCTCTAAGGCTAGTTATAGACCATTCCTGAACTCTTCTTCTCTAAGGCTTTATAGACCATTCTCTTCTTCTCTAAGGCTAGTTATAGACCATTCCTGAACTCTTCTTCTCTAAGGCTAGTTATAGACCATTCCTGAACTCTTCTTCTCTAAGGTAGTTATAGACCATTCCTGAACTCTTCTTCTCTAAGGCTAGTTATAGACCATTCCTGAACTCTTCTTCTCTAAGGCTAGTTATAGACCATTCCTGAACTCTTCTTCTCTAAGGTAGTTATAGACCATTCCTGAACTCTTCTTCTCTAAGGCTAGTTATAGACCATTCCTGAACTCTTCTTCTCTAAGGTAGTTATAGACCATTCCTGAACTCTTCTTCTCTAAGGCTAGTTATAGACCATTCCTGAACTTCTTCTTCTCTAAGGTAGTTATAGACCATTCCTGAACTGGTAATAGACCATTCCTGAACTCTTCTTCTAAGGCTAGTTATAGACCATTCCTGAACTCTTCTTCTCTAAGGTAGTTATAGACCATTCCTGAACTTTCTTCTGAACTCTTCTTCTCTAAGGTAGTTATAGACCATTCCTGAACTCTTCTTCTCTAAGGCTAGTTATAGACCATTCCTGAACTCTTCTTCTCTAAGAATAGACCATTCCTGAACTCTTCTTCTCTAAGGTAGTTATAGACCATTCCTGAACTCTTCTTCTCTAAGGCTAGTTATAGACCATTCCTGAACTCTTCTTCTCTAAGGCTAGTTATAGACCATTCCTGAACTCTTCTTCTCTAAGGCTAGTTATAGACCATTCCTGAACTCTCTTCTCTAAGGTAGTTATAGACCATTCCTGAACTCTTCTTCTCTAAGGTAGTTATAGACCATTCCTGAACTCTTCTTCTCTAAGGTAGTTATAGACCATTCCTGAACTCTTCTTCTCTAAGGTAGTTATAGACCATTCCTGAACTCTTCTTCTCTAAGGTAGTTATAGACCATTCCTGAACTCTTCTTCTCTAAGGTAGTTATAGACCATTCCTGAACTCTTCTTCTCTAAGGTAGTTATAGACCATTCCTGAACTCTTCTTCTCTAAGGCTAGTTATAGACCATTCCTGAACTCTTCTTCTCTAAGGTAGTTATAGACCATTCCTGAACTCTTCTTCTCTAAGGCTAGTTATAGACCATTCCTGAACTCTTCTTCTCTAAGGTAGTTATAGACCATTCCTGAACTCTTCTTCTCTAAGGTAGTTATAGACCATTCCTGAACTCTTCTTCTCTAAGGCTAGTTATAGACCATTCCTGAACTCTTCTTCTCTAAGGCTAGTTATAGACCATTCCTGAACTCTTCTTCTCTAAGGTAGTTATAGACCATTCCTGAACTCTTCTTCTCTAAGGCTAGTTATAGACTTCCTGAACTCTTCTTCTCTAAGGTAGTTATAGACCATTCCTGAACTCTTCTTCTCTAAGGCTAGTTATAGACCATTCCTGAACTCTGGTAGTTATAGACCATTCTGAACTCTTCTTCTCTAAGGTAGTTATAGACCATTCCTGAACTCTTCTTCTCTAAGGTAGTTATAGACCATTCCTGAACTCTTCTTCTCTAAGGCTAGTTATAGACCATTCCTGAACTCTTCTTCTCTAAGGCTAGTTATAGACCATTCCTGAACTCTTCTTCTCTAAGGTAGTTATAGACCATTCCTGAACTCTTCTTCTCTAAGGCTAGTTATAGACCATTCCTGAACTCTTCTTCTCTAAGGTAGTTATAGACCATTCCTGAACTCTTCTTCTCTAAGGCTAGTTATAGACCATTCCTGAACTCTTCTTCTCTAAGGCTAGTTATAGACCATTCCTGAACTCTTCTTCTCTAAGGTAGTTATAGACCATTCCTGAACTCTTCTTCTCTAAGGCTAGTTATAGACCATTCCTGAACTCTTCTTCTCTAAGGTAGCTATAGACCATTCCTGAACTCTTCTTCTCTAAGGCTAGTTATAGACCATTCCTGAACTCTCCTTCTCTAAGGTAGTTATAGACCATTCCTGAACTCTTCTTCTCTAAGGTAGTTATAGACCATTCCTGAACTCTTCTTCTCTAAGGTAGTTATAGACCATTCCTGAACTCTTCTTCTCTAAGGCTAGTTATAGACCATTCCTGAACTCTTCTTCTCTAAGGTAGTTATAGACCATTCCTGAACTCTTCTTCTCTAAGGTAGTTATAGACCATTCCTGAACTCTTCTTCTCTAAGGTAGTTATAGACCATTCCTGAACTCTTCTTCTCTAAGGCTAGTTATAGACCATTCCTGAACTCTTCTTCTCTAAGGTAGTTATAGACCATTCCTGAACTCTTCTTCTCTAAGGTAGTTATAGACCATTCCTGAACTCTTCTTCTCTAAGGTAGTTATAGACCATTCCTGAACTCTTCTTCTCTAAGGTAGTTATAGACCATTCCTGAACTCTTCTTCTCTAAGGTAGTTATAGACCATTCCTGAACTCTTCTTCTCTAAGGCTAGTTATAGACCATTCCTGAACTCTTCTTCTCTAAGGTAGTTATAGACCATTCCTGAACTCTTCTTCTCTAAGGCTAGTTATAGACCATTCCTGAACTCTTCTTCTCTAAGGTAGTTATAGACCATTCCTGAACTCTTCTTCTCTAAGGTAGTTATAGACCATTCCTGAACTCTTCTTCTCTAAGGCTAGTTATAGACCATTCCTGAACTCTTCTTCTCTAAGGCTAGTTATAGACCATTCCTGAACTCTTCTTCTCTAAGGTAGTTATAGACCATTCCTGAACTCTTCTTCTCTAAGGTAGTTATAGACCATTCCTGAACTCTTCTTCTCTAAGGCTAGTTATAGACCATTCCTGAACTCTTCTTCTCTAAGGTAGTTATAGACCATTCCTGAACTCTTCTTCTCTAAGGCTAGTTATAGACCATTCCTGAACTCTTCTTCTCTAAGGCTAGTTATAGACCATTCCTGAACTCTTCTTCTTCTAAGGTAGTTATAGACCATTCCTGAACTCTTCTTCTCTAAGGCTAGTTATAGACCATTCCTGAACTCTTCTTCTCTAAGGTAGTTATAGACCATTCCTGAACTCTTCTTCTCTAAGGCTAGTTATAGACCATTCCTGAACTCTTCTTCTCTAAGGTAGTTATAGACCATTCCTGAACTCTTCTTCTCTAAGGTAGTTATAGACCATTCCTGAACTCTTCTTCTCTAAGGTAGTTATAGACCATTCCTGAACTCTTCTTCTCTAAGGCTAGTTATAGACCATTCCTGAACTCTTCTTCTCTAAGGTAGTTATAGACCATTCCTGAACTCTTCTTCTCTAAGGTAGTTATAGACCATTCCTGAACTCTTCTTCTCTAAGGTAGTTATAGACCATTCCTGAACTCTTCTTCTCTAAGGTAGTTATAGACCATTCCTGAACTCTTCTTCTCTAAGGTAGTTATAGACCATTCCTGAACTCTTCTTCTCTAAGGTAGTTATAGACCATTCCTGAACTCTTCTTCTCTAAGGTAGTTATAGACCATTCCTGAACTCTTCTTCTCTAAGGTAGTTATAGACCATTCCTGAACTCTTCTTCTCTAAGGCTAGTTATAGACCATTCCTGAACTCTTCTTCTCTAAGGCTAGTTATAGACCATTCCTGAACTCTTCTTCTCTAAGGTAACTCCTGAACTCTTCTTCTCTAAGGTAGTTATAGACCATTCCTGAACTCTTCTTCTCTAAGGTAGTTATAGACCATTCCTGAACTCTCCTTATCTAAGGCTAGTTATAGACCATTCCTGAACTCTTCTTCTCTAAGGCTAGTTATAGACCATTCCTGAACTCTTCTTCTCTAAGGCTAGTTATAGACCATTCCTGAACTCTTCTTCTCTAAGGCTAGTTATAGACCATTCCTGAACTCTTCTTCTCTAAGGCTAGTTGTAGACCATTCCTGAACTATTCTTCTCTAAGGCTAGTTATAGACCATTCCTGAACTCTTCTTCTCTAAGGCTAGTTGTAGACCATTCCTGAACTCTTCTTCTCTAAGGTAGTTATAGACCATTCCTGAACTCTCCTTCTCTAAGGCTAGTTATAGACCATTCCTGAACTCTCCTTCTCTAAGGCTAGTTATAGACCATTCCTGAACTCTTCTTCTCTAAGGTAGTTATAGACCATTCCTGAACTCTTCTTCTCTAAGGCTAGTTATAGACCATTCCTGAACTCTTCTTCTCTAAGGTAGCTATAGACCATTCCTGAACTCTTCTTCTCTAAGGCTAGTTATAGACCATAGAGAACTCTCCTTCTCTAAGGTAGTTATAGACCATTCCTGAACTCTTCTTCTCTAAGGTAGTTATAGACCATTCCTGAACTCTTCTTCTCTAAGGTAGTTATAGACCATTCCTGAACTCTTCTTCTCTAAGGCTAGTTATAGACCATTCCTGAACTCTTCTTCTCTAAGGTAGTTATAGACCATTCCTGAACTCTTCTTCTCTAAGGTAGTTATAGACCATTCCTGAACTCTTCTTCTCTAAGGTAGTTATAGACCATTCCTGAACTCTTCTTCTCTAAGGCTAGTTATAGACCATTCCTGAACTCTTCTTCTCTAAGGTAGTTATAGACCATTCCTGAACTCTTCTTCTCTAAGGCTAGTTATAGACCATTCCTGAACTCTTCTTCTCTAAGGTAGACCATTCCTGAACTCTTCTTCTCTAAGGTAGTTATAGACCATTCCTGAACTCTTCTTCTCTAAGGTAGTTATAGACCATTCCTGAACTCTTCTTCTCTAAGGTAGTTATAGACCATTCCTGAACTCTTCTTCTCTAAGGTAGCTATAGACCATTCCTGAACTCTTCTTCTCTAAGGTAGTTATAGACCATTCCTGAACTCTTCTTCTCTAAGGTAGTTATAGACCATTCCTGAACTCTTCTTCTCTAAGGTAGTTATAGACCATTCCTGAACTCTTCTTCTCTAAGGTAGTTATAGACCATTCCTGAACTCTTCTTCTCTAAGGCTAGTTATAGACCATTCCTGAACTTTCTTCTCTAAGGCTAACTTCCTTCTTCTTCTCTAAGGTAGTTATATAGACCATTCCTGAACTCTTCTTCTCTAAGGTAGTTATAGACCATTCCTGAACTCTTCTTCTCTAAGACCATTCCTGAACTCTTCTTCTCTAAGTTTATAGACCATTCCTGAACTCTTCTTCTCTAAGGTAGTTATAGACCATTCCTGAACTCTTCTTCTCTAAGGCTAGTTATAGACCATTCCTGAACTCTTCTTCTTCTAAGGCTAGTTATAGACCATTCCTGAACTCTTCTTCTCTAAGGTAGTTATAGACCATTCCTGAACTCTTCTTCTCTAAGGTAGTTATAGACCATTCCTGAACTCTTCTTCTCTAAGGCTAGTTATAGACCATTCCTGAACTCTTCTTCTCTAAGGTAGTTATAGACCATTCCTGAACTCTTCTTCTCTAAGGTAGTTATAGACCATTCCTGAACTCTTCTTCTCTAAGGTAGTTATAGACCATTCCTGAACTCTTCTTCTCTAAGGCTAGTTATAGACCATTCCTGAACTCTTCTTCTCTAAGGCTAGTTATAGACCATTCCTGAACTCTTCTTCTCTAAGGCTAGAGACCATTCCTGAACTCTTCTTCTCTAAGGCTAGTTATAGACCATTCCTGAACTCTTCTTCTCTAAGGTAGTTATAGACCATTCCTGAACTCTTCTTCTCTAAGGCTAGTTATAGACCATTCCTGAACTCTTCTTCTCTAAGGTAGTTATAGACCATTCCTGAACTCTTCTTCTCTAAGGTAGTTATAGACCATTCCTGAACTCTTCTTCTCTAAGGTAGTTATAGACCATTCCTGAACTCTTCTTCTCTAAGGCTAGTTATAGACCATTCCTGAACTCTTCTTCTCTAAGGTAGTTATAGACCATTCCTGAACTCTTCTTCTCTAAGGTAGTTATAGACCATTCCTGAACTCTTCTTCTCTAAGGTAGTTATAGACCATTCCTGAACTCTTCTTCTCTAAGGCTAGTTATAGACCATTCCTGAACTCTTCTTCTCTAAGGTAGTTATAGACCATTCCTGAACTCTTCTTCTCTAAGGTAGTTATAGACCATTCCTGAACTCTTCTTCTCTAAGGTAGTTATAGACCATTCCTGAACTCTTCTTCTCTAAGGTAGCTATAGACCATTCCTGAACTCTTCTTCTCTAAGGTAGTTATAGACCATTCCTGAACTCTTCTTCTCTAAGGCTAGTTATAGACCATTCCTGAACTCTTCTTCTCTAAGGCTAGTTATAGACCATTCCTGAACTCTTCTTCTCTAAGGTAGTTATAGACCATTCCTGAACTCTTCTTCTCTAAGGTAGTTATAGACCATTCCTGAACTCTTCTTCTCTAAGGTAGTTATAGACCATTCCTGAACTCTTCTTCTCTAAGGTAGTTATAGACCATTCCTGAACTCTTCTTCTCTAAGGTAGTTATAGACCATTCCTGAACTCTTCTTCTCTAAGGCTAGTTATAGACCATTCCTGAACTCTTCTTCTCTAAGGCTAGTTATAGACCATTCCTGAACTCTTCTTCTCTAAGGTAGTTATAGACCATTCCTGAACTCTTCTTCTCTAAGGTAGTTATAGACCATTCCTGAACTCTTCTTCTCTAAGGCTAGTTATAGACCATTCCTGAACTCTTCTTCTCTAAGGTAGTTATAGACCATTCCTGAACTCTTCTTCTCTAAGGTAGTTATAGACCATTCCTGAACTCTTCTTCTCTAAGGCTAGTTATAGACCATTCCTGAACTCTTCTTCTCTAAGGCTAGTTATAGACCATTCCTGAACTCTTCTTCTCTAAGGCTAGTTATAGACCATTCCTGAACTCTTCTTCTCTAAGGCTAGTTATAGACCATTCCTGAACTCTTCTTCTCTAAGGCTAGTTATAGACCATTCCTGAACTCTTCTTCTCTAAGGTAGTTATAGACCATTCCTGAACTCTTCTTCTCTAAGGCTAGTTATAGACCATTCCTGAACTCTTCTTCTCTAAGGTAGTTATAGACCATTCCTGAACTCTTCTTCTCTAAGGTAGTTATAGACCATTCCTGAACTCTTCTTCTCTAAGGCTAGTTATAGACCATTCCTGAACTCTTCTTCTCTAAGGCTAGTTATAGACCATTCCTGAACTCTTCTTCTCTAAGGTAGTTATAGACCATTCCTGAACTCTTCTTCTCTAAGGTAGTTATAGACCATTCCTGAACTCTTCTTCTCTAAGGTAGTTATAGACCATTCCTGAACTCTTCTTCTCTAAGGCTAGTTATAGACCATTCCTGAACTCTTCTTCTCTAAGGTAGTTATAGACCATTCCTGAACTCTTCTTCTCTAAGGTAGTTATAGACCATTCCTGAACTCTTCTTCTCTAGGTAGTTATAGACCATTCCTGAACTCTTCTTCTCTAAGGTAGTTATAGACCATTCCTGAACTCTTCTTCTCTAAGGTAGTTATAGACCATTCCTGAACTCTTCTTCTCTAAGGTAGTTATAGACCATTCCTGAACTCTTCTTCTCTAAGGTAGTTATAGACCATTCCTGAACTCTTCTTCTCTAAGGCTAGTTATAGACCATTCCTGAACTCTTCTTCTCTAAGGTAGTTATAGACCATTCCTGAACTCTTCTTCTCTAAGGTAGTTATAGACCATTCCTGAACTCTTCTTCTCTAAGGTAGTTATAGACCATTCCTGAACTCTTCTTCTCTAAGCTAGTTATAGACCATTCCTGAACTCTTCTTCTCTAAGGCTAGTTATAGACCATTCCTGAACTCTTCTTCTCTAAGGTAGTTATAGACCATTCCTGAACTCTTCTTCTCTAAGGCTAGTTATAGACCATTCCTGAACTCTTCTTCTCTAAGGTAGTTATAGACCATTCCTGAACTCTTCTTCTCTAAGACTCGTTATAGACCATTCCTGAACTCTTCTTCTCTAAGGTAGCTATAGACCATTCCTGAACTCTTCTTCTCTAAGACTCGTTATAGACCATTCCTGAACTCTTCTTCTCTAAGGCTAGTTATAGACCATTCCTGAACTCTTCTTCTCTAAGACTCGTTATAGACCATTCCTGAACTCTTCTTCTCTAAGGTAGTTATAGACCATTCCTGAACTCTTCTTCTCTAAGGCTAGTTATAGACCATTCCTGAACTCTTCTTCTCTAAGGTAGTTATAGACCATTCCTGAACTCTTCTTCTCTAAGACTCGTTATAGACCATTCCTGAACTCTTCTTCTCTAAGGCTAGTTATAGACCATTCCTGAACTCTTCTTCTCTAAGGTAGTTATAGACCATTCCTGAACTCTTCTTCTCTAAGACTCGTTATAGACCATTCCTGAACTCTTCTTCTCTAAGGTAGTTATAGACCATTCCTGAACTCTTCTTCTCTAAGGCTAGTTATAGACCATTCCTGAACTCTTCTTCTCTAAGGTAGTTATAGACCATTCCTGAACTCTTCTTCTCTAAGGTAGTTATAGACCATTCCTGAACTCTTCTTCTCTAAGGCTAGTTATAGACCATTCCTGAACTCTTCTTCTCTAAGGCTAGTTATAGACCATTCCTGAACTCTTCTTCTCTAAGGTAGTTATAGACCATTCCTGAACTCTTCTTCTCTAAGGTAGTTATAGACCATTCCTGAACTCTTCTTCTCTAAGGCTAGTTATAGACCATTCCTGAACTCTTCTTCTCTAAGGTAGTTATAGACCATTCCTGAACTCTTCTTCTCTAAGGTAGTTATAGACCATTCCTGAACTCTTCTTCTCTAAGGCTAGTTATAGACCATTCCTGAACTCTTCTAAGGTAGTTATAGACCATTCCTGAACTCTTCTTCTCTAAGGTAGTTATAGACCATTCCTGAACTCTTCTTCTCTAAGGTAGTTATAGACCATTCCTGAACTCTTCTTCTCTAAGGTAGTTATAGACCATTCTTCTTCTCTAAGGCTAGTTATAGACCATTCCTGAACTCTTCTTCTAAGCTAGTTATAGACCATTCCTGAACTCTTCTTCTCTAAGGCTAGTTATAGACCATTCCTGAACTCTTCTTCTCTAAGGTAGTTATAGACCATTCCTGAACTCTTCTTCTCTAAGGCTAGTTATAGACCATTCCTGAACTCTTCTTCTCTAAGGTAGTTATAGACCATTCCTGAACTCTTCTTCTCTAAGGTAGTTATAGACCATTCCTGAACTCTTCTTCTCTAAGGTAGTTATAGACCATTCCTGAACTCTTCTTCTCTAAGTTATAGACCATTCCTGAACTCTTCTTCTCTAAGGTAGTTATAGACCATTCCTGAACTCTTCTTCTCTAAGGCTAGTTATAGACCATTCCTGAACTCTTCTTCTCTAAGGTAGTTATAGACCATTCCTGAACTCTTCTTCTCTAAGGCTAGTTATAGACCATTCCTGAACTCTTCTTCTCTAAGGTAGTTATAGACCATTCCTGAACTCTTCTTCTCTAAGGTAGTTATAGACCATTCCTGAACTCTTCTTCTCTAAGGTTATAGACCATTCCTGAACTCTTCTTCTCTAAGACTAGTTATAGACCATTCCTGAACTCTTCTTCTCTAAGGCTAGTTATAGACCATTCCTGAACTCTTCTTCTCTAAGGTAGTTATAGACCATTCCTGAACTCTTCTTCTCTAAGGTAGTTATAGACCATTCCTGAACTCTTCTTCTCTAAGGTAGTTATAGACCATTCCTGAACTCTTCTTCTCTAAGGCTAGTTATAGACCATTCCTGAACTCTTCTTCTCTAAGGTAGTTATAGACCATTCCTGAACTCTTCTTCTCTAAGGTAGTTATAGACCATTCCTGAACTCTTCTTCTCTAAGGTAGTTATAGACCATTCCTGAACTCTTCTTCTCTAAGGCTAGTTATAGACCATTCCTGAACTCTTCTTCTCTAAGGTAGTTATAGACCATTCCTGAACTCTTCTTCTCTAAGGTAGTTATAGACCATTCCTGAACTCTTCTTCTCTAAGGCTAGTTATAGACCATTCCTGAACTCTTCTTCTCTAAGGCTAGTTATAGACCATTCCTGAACTCTTCTTCTCTAAGGTAGTTATAGACCATTCCTGAACTCTTCTTCTCTAAGGTAGTTATAGACCATTCCTGAACTCTTCTTCTCTAAGGTAGTTATAGACCATTCCTGAACTCTTCTTCTCTAAGGTAGTTATAGACCATTCCTGAACTCTTCTTCTCTAAGGTAGTTATAGACCATTCCTGAACTCTTCTTCTCTAAGGTAGTTATAGACCATTCCTGAACTCTTCTTCTCTAAGGCTAGTTATAGACCATTCCTGAACTCTTCTTCTCTAAGGTAGTTATAGACCATTCCTGAACTCTTCTTCTCTAAGGTAGTTATAGACCATTCCTGAACTTTCTTCTCTAAGGTAGTTATAGACCATTCCTGAACTCTTCTTCTCTAAGGTAGTTATAGACCATTCCTGAACTCTTCTTCTCTAAGGCTAGTTATAGACCATTCCTGAACTCTTCTTCTCTAAGGTAGTTATAGACCATTCCTGAACTCTTCTTCTCTAAGGCTAGTTATAGACCATTCCTGAACTCTTCTTCTCTAAGGTAGTTATAGACCATTCCTGAACTCTTCTTCTCTAAGACTCGTTATAGACCATTCCTGAACTCTTCTTCTCTAAGGTAGTTATAGACCATTCCTGAACTCTTCTTCTCTAAGACTAGTTATAGACCATTCCTGAACTCTTCTTCTCTAAGGCTAGTTATAGACCATTCCTGAACTCTTCTTCTCTAAGGCTAGTCTTCTTCTCTAAGGTAGTTATAGACCATTCCTGAACTCTTCTTCTCTAAGGTAGTTATAGACCATTCCTGAACTCTTCTTCTCTAAGGCTAGTTATAGACCATTCCTGAACTCTTCTTCTCTAAGGTAGTTATAGACCATTCCTGAACTCTTCTTCTCTAAGGCTAGTTATAGACCATTCCTGAACTCTTCTTCTCTAAGGTAGTTATAGACCATTCCTGAACTCTTCTTCTCTAAGACTCGTTATAGACCATTCCTGAACTCTTCTTCTCTAAGGTAGTTATAGACCATTCCTGAACTCTTCTTCTCTAAGGTAGTTATAGACCATTCCTGAACTCTTCTTCTCTAAGGTAGTTATAGACCATTCCTGAACTCTTCTTCTCTAAGGCTAGTTATAGACCATTCCTGAACTCTTCTTCTCTAAGGTAGTTATAGACCATTCCTGAACTCTTCTTCTCTAAGGTAGTTATAGACCATTCCTGAACTCTTCTTCTCTAAGGTAGTTATAGACCATTCCTGAACTCTTCTTCTCTAAGGTAGTTATAGACCATTCCTGAACTCTTCTTCTCTAAGGTAGTTATAGACCATTCCTGAACTCTTCTTCTCTAAGGTAGTTATAGACCATTCCTGAACTCTTCTTCTCTAAGGTAGTTATAGACCATTCCTGAACTCTTCTTCTCTAAGGTAGTTATAGACCATTCCTGAACTCTTCTTCTCTAAGGCTAGTTATAGACCATTCCTGAACTCTTCTTCTCTAAGGTAGTTATAGACCATTCCTGAACTCTTCTTCTCTAAGGTAGTTATAGACCATTCCTGAACTCTTCTTCTCTAAGGCTAGTTATAGACCATTCCTGAACTCTTCTTCTCTAAGGTAGTTATAGACCATTCCTGAACTCTTCTTCTCTAAGGCTAGTTATAGACCATTCCTGAACTCTTCTTCTCTAAGGTAGTTATAGACCATTCCTGAACTCTTCTTCTCTAAGGTAGTTATAGACCATTCCTGAACTCTTCTTCTCTAAGGTAGTTATAGACCATTCCTGAACTCTTCTTCTCTAAGGCTAGTTATAGACCATTCCTGAACTCTTCTTCTCTAAGGTAGTTATAGACCATTCCTGAACTCTTCTTCTCTAAGGTAGTTATAGACCATTCCTGAACTCTTCTTCTCTAAGGCTAGTTATAGACCATTCCTGAACTCTTCTTCTCTAAGGCTAGTTATAGACCATTCCTGAACTCTTCTTCTCTAAGGTAGTTATAGACCATTCCTGAACTCTTCTTCTCTAAGGTAGTTATAGACCATTCCTGAACTCTTCTTCTCTAAGGTAGTTATAGACCATTCCTGAACTCTTCTTCTCTAAGGCTAGTTATAGACCATTCCTGAACTCTTCTTCTCTAAGGTAGTTATAGACCATTCCTGAACTCTTCTTCTCTAAGGTAGTTATAGACCATTCTGAACTCTTCTTCTCTAAGGTAGTTATAGACCATTCCTGAACTCTTCTTCTCTAAGGTAGTTATAGACCATTCCTGAACTCTTCTTCTCTAAGGTAGTTATAGACCATTCCTGAACTCTTCTTCTCTAAGGTAGTTATAGACCATTCCTGAACTCTTCTTCTCTAAGGTAGTTATAGACCATTCCTGAACTCTTCTTCTCTAAGGTAGTTATAGACCATTCCTGAACTCTTCTTCTCTAAGGTAGTTATAGACCATTCCTGAACTCTTCTTCTCTAAGGTAGTTATAGACCATTCCTGAACTCTTCTTCTCTAAGGTAGTTATAGACCATTCCTGAACTCTTCTTCTCTAAGGTAGTTATAGACCATTCCTGAACTCTTCTTCTCTAAGGCTAGTTATAGACCATTCCTGAACTCTTCTTCTCTAAGGTAGTTATAGACCATTCCTGAACTCTTCTTCTCTAAGGCTAGTTATAGACCATTCCTGAACTCTTCTTCTCTAAGGTAGTTATAGACCATTCCTGAACTCTTCTTCTCTAAGACTAGTTATAGACCATTCCTGAACTCTTCTTCTCTAAGGTAGTTATAGACCATTCCTGAACTCTTCTTCTCTAAGACTCTAGACCATTCCTGAACTCTTCTTCTCTAAGGTAGTTATAGACCATTCCTGAACTCTTCTTCTCTAAGGTAGTTATAGACCATTCCTGAACTCTTCTTCTCTAAGGTAGTTATAGACCATTCCTGAACTCTTCTTCTCTCTAAGGCTAGTTATAGACCATTCCTGAACTCTTCTTCTCTAAGGTAGTTATAGACCATTCCTGAACTCTTCTTCTCTAAGGTAGTTATAGACCATTCCTGAACTCTTCTTCTCTAAGGCTAGTTATAGACCATTCCTGAACTCTTCTTCTCTAAGGTAGTTATAGACCATTCCTGAACTCTTCTTCTCTAAGACTCGTTATAGACCATTCCTGAACTCTTCTTCTCTAAGGTAGCTATAGACCATTCCTGAACTCTTCTTCTCTAAGGTAGTTATAGACCATTCCTGAACTCTTCTTCTCTAAGGTAGTTATAGACCATTCCTGAACTCTTCTTCTCTAAGGTAGTTATAGACCATTCCTGAACTCTTCTTCTCTAAGGCTAGTTATAGACCATTCCTGAACTCTTCTTCTCTAAGGTAGTTATAGACCATTCCTGAACTCTTCTTCTCTAAGGTAGTTATAGACCATTCCTGAACTCTTCTTCTCTAAGGTAGTTATAGACCATTCCTGAACTCTTCTTCTCTAAGGCTAGTTATAGACCATTCCTGAACTCTTCTTCTCTAAGGTAGTTATAGACCATTCCTGAACTCTTCTTCTCTAAGGTAGTTATAGACCATTCCTGAACTCTTCTTCTCTAAGGTAGTTATAGACCATTCCTGAACTCTTCTTCTCTAAGGCTAGTTATAGACCATTCCTGAACTCTTCTTCTCTAAGGTAGTTATAGACCATTCCTGAACTCTTCTTCTCTAAGGTAGTTATAGACCATTCCTGAACTCTTCTTCTCTAAGGTAGTTATAGACCATTCCTGAACTCTTCTTCTCTAAGGCTAGTTATAGACCATTCCTGAACTCTTCTTCTCTAAGCTAGTTATAGACCATTCCTGAACTCTTCTTCTCTAAGGCTAGTTATAGACCATTCCTGAACTCTTCTTCTCTAAGGTAGTTATAGACCATTCCTGAACTCTTCTTCTCTAAGGCTAGTTATAGACCATTCCTGAACTCTTCTTCTCTAAGGCTACTCTTCTTCTCTAAGGTAGTTATAGACCATTCCTGAACTCTTCTTCTCTAAGACTCGTTATAGACCATTCCTGAACTCTTCTTCTCTAAGGTAGCTATAGACCATTCCTGAACTCTTCTTCTCTAAGACTAGTTATAGACCATTCCTGAACTCTTCTTCTCTAAGGTAGTTATAGACCATTCCTGAACTCTTCTTCTCTAAGGTAGTTATAGACCATTCCTGAACTCTTCTTCTCTAAGGTAGTTATAGACCATTCCTGAACTCTTCTTCTCTAAGGCTAGTTATAGACCATTCCTGAACTCTTCTTCTCTAAGGTAGTTATAGACCATTCCTGAACTCTTCTTCTCTAAGGTAGTTATAGACCATTCCTGAACTCTTCTTCTCTAAGGTAGTTATAGACCATTCCTGAACTCTTCTTCTCTAAGGTAGTTATAGACCATTCCTGAACTCTTCTTCTCTAAGGCTAGTTATAGACCATTCCTGAACTCTTCTTCTCTAAGGTAGTTATAGACCATTCCTGAACTCTTCTTCTCTAAGGTAGTTATAGACCATTCCTGAACTCTTCTTCTCTAAGGTAGTTATAGACCATTCCTGAACTCTTCTTCTCTAAGGCTAGTTATAGACCATTCCTGAACTCTTCTTCTCTAAGGCTAGTTATAGACCATTCCTGAACTCTTCTTCTCTAAGGTAGTTATAGACCATTCCTGAACTCTTCTTCTCTAAGGTAGTTATAGACCATTCCTGAACTCTTCTTCTCTAAGGCTAGTTATAGACCATTCCTGAACTCTTCTTCTCTAAGGTAGTTATAGACCATTCCTGAACTCTTCTTCTCTAAGGTAGTTATAGACCATTCCTGAACTCTTCTTCTCTAAGGCTAGTTATAGACCATTCCTGAACTCTTCTTCTCTAAGGTAGTTATAGACCATTCCTGAACTCTTCTTCTCTAAGGCTAGTTATAGACCATTCCTGAACTCTTCTTCTCTAAGGTAGTTATAGACCATTCCTGAACTCTTCTTCTCTAAGGCTAGTTATAGACCATTCCTGAACTCTTCTTCTCTAAGGTAGTTATAGACCATTCCTGAACTCTTCTTCTCTAAGGTAGTTATAGACCATTCCTGAACTCTTCTTCTCTAAGGTAGTTATAGACCATTCCTGAACTCTTCTTCTCTAAGGCTAGTTATAGACCATTCCTGAACTCTTCTTCTCTAAGGTAGTTATAGACCATTCCTGAACTCTTCTTCTCTAAGGTAGTTATAGACCATTCCTGAACTCTTCTTCTCTAAGGTAGTTATAGACCATTCCTGAACTCTTCTTCTCTAAGGCTAGTTATAGACCATTCCTGAACTCTTCTTCTCTAAGGCTAGTTATAGACCATTCCTGAACTCTTCTTCTCTAAGGTAGTTATAGACCATTCCTGAACTCTTCTTCTCTAAGGCTAGTTATAGACCATTCCTGAACTCTTCTTCTCTAAGGTAGTTATAGACCATTCCTGAACTCTTCTTCTCTAAGGCTAGTTATAGACCATTCCTGAACTCTTCTTCTCTAAGGTAGTTATAGACCATTCCTGAACTCTTCTTCTCTAAGGCTAGTTATAGACCATTCCTGAACTCTTCTTCTCTAAGGCTAGTTATAGACCATTCCTGAACTCTTCTTCTCTAAGGTAGTTATAGACCATTCCTGAACTCTTCTTCTCTAAGGTAGTTATAGACCATTCCTGAACTCTTCTTCTCTAAGGCTAGTTATAGACCATTCCTGAACTCTTCTTCTCTAAGGTAGTTATAGACCATTCCTGAACTCTTCTTCTCTAAGGTAGTTATAGACCATTCCTGAACTCTTCTTCTCTAAGGCTAGTTATAGACCATTCCTGAACTCTTCTTCTCTAAGGTAGTTATAGACCATTCCTGAACTCTTCTTCTCTAAGGTAGTTATAGACCATTCCTGAACTCTTCTTCTCTAAGGTAGTTATAGACCATTCCTGAACTCTTCTTCTCTAAGGTAGTTATAGACCATTCCTGAACTCTTCTTCTCTAAGGTTATAGACTAGTTATAGACCATTCCTGAACTCTTCTTCTCTAAGGTAGTTATAGACCATTCCTGAACTCTTCTTCTCTAAGGTAGTTATAGACCATTCCTGAACTCTTCTTCTCTAAGGCTAGTTATAGACCATTCCTGAACTCTTCTTCTCTAAGGTAGTTATAGACCATTCCTGAACTCTTCTTCTCTAAGGTAGTTATAGACCATTCCTGAACTCTTCTTCTCTAAGGTAGTTATAGACCATTCCTGAACTCTTCTTCTCTAAGGTAGTTATAGACCATTCCTGAACTCTTCTTCTCTAAGGTAGTTATAGACCATTCCTGAACTCTTCTTCTCTAAGGTAGTTATAGACCATTCCTGAACTCTTCTTCTCTAAGGTAGTTATAGACCATTCCTGAACTCTTCTTCTCTAAGGTAGTTATAGACTTCCTGAAGGTAGTTATAGACCATTCCTGAACTCTTCTTCTCTAAGGCTAGTTATAGACCATTCCTGAACTCTTCTTCTCTAAGGCTAGTTATAGACCATTCCTGAACTCTTCTTCTCTAAGGCTAGTTATAGACCATTCCTGAACTCTTCTTCTCTAAGGTAGTTATAGACCATTCCTGAACTCTTCTTCTCTAAGGCTAGTTATAGACCATTCCTGAACTCTTCTTCTCTAAGGTAGTTATAGACCATTCCTGAACTCTTCTTCTCTAAGGTAGTTATAGACCATTCCTGAACTCTTCTTCTCTAAGGTAGTTATAGACCATTCCTGAACTCTTCTTCTCTAAGGTAGTTATAGACCATTCCTGAACTCTTCTTCTCTAAGGTAGTTATAGACCATTCCTGAACTCTTCTTCTCTAAGGCTAGTTATAGACCATTCCTGAACTCTTCTTCTCTAAGGTAGTTATAGACCATTCCTGAACTCTTCTTCTCTAAGGCTAGTTATAGACCATTCCTGAACTCTTCTTCTCTAAGGTAGTTATAGACCATTCCTGAACTCTTCTTCTCTAAGGTAGTTATAGACCATTCCTGAACTCTTCTTCTCTAAGGTAGTTATAGACCATTCCTGAACTCTTCTTCTCTAAGGTAGTTATAGACCATTCCTGAACTCTTCTTCTCTAAGGTAGTTATAGACCATTCCTGAACTCTTCTTCTCTAAGGTAGTTATAGACCATTCCTGAACTCTTCTTCTCTAAGGTAGTTATAGACCATTCCTGAACTCTTCTTCTCTAAGGTAGTTATAGACCATTCCTGAACTCTTCTTCTCTAAGGTAGTTATAGACCATTCCTGAACTCTTCTTCTCTAAGGTAGTTATAGACCATTCCTGAACTCTTCTTCTCTAAGGTAGTTATAGACCATTCCTGAACTCTTCTTCTCTAAGGTAGTTATAGACCATTCCTGAACTCTTCTTCTCTAAGGCTAGTTATAGACCATTCCTGAACTCTTCTTCTCTAAGGTAGTTATAGACCATTCCTGAACTCTTCTTCTCTAAGGTAGTTATAGACCATTCCTGAACTCTTCTTCTCTAAGGTAGTTATAGACCATTCCTGAACTCTTCTTCTCTAAGGTAGTTATAGACCATTAACTAAGGTAGTTATAGACCATTCCTGAACTCTTCTTCTCTAAGGCTAGTTATAGACCATTCCTGAACTCTTCTTCTCTAAGGTAGTTATAGACCATTCCTGAACTCTTCTTCTCTAAGGTAGTTATAGACCATTCCTGAACTCTTCTTCTCTAAGGTAGTTATAGACCATTCCTGAACTCTTCTTCTCTAAGGCTAGTTATAGACCATTCCTGAACTCTTCTTCTCTAAGGTAGTTATAGACCATTCCTGAACTCTTCTTCTCTAAGGTAGTTATAGACCATTCCTGAACTCTTCTTCTCTAAGGTAGTTATAGACCATTCCTGAACTCTTCTTCTCTAAGGCTAGTTATAGACCATTCCTGAACTCTTCTTCTCTAAGGTAGTTATAGACCATTCCTGAACTCTTCTTCTCTAAGGTAGTTATAGACCATTCCTGAACTCTTCTTCTCTAAGGTAGTTATAGACCATTCCTGAACTCTTCTTCTCTAAGGTAGTTATAGACCATTCCTGAACTCTTCTTCTCTAAGGCTAGTTATAGACCATTCCTGAACTCTTCTTCTCTAAGGTAGTTATAGACCATTCCTGAACTCTTCTTCTCTAAGGTAGTTATAGACCATTCCTGAACTCTTCTTCTCTAAGGTAGTTATAGACCATTCCTGAACTCTTCTTCTCTAAGACCATTCCTGAACTCTTCTTCTCTAAGGTAGTTATAGACCATTCCTGAACTCTTCTTCTCTAAGGTAGTTATAGACCATTCCTGAACTCTTCTTCTCTAAGGCTAGTTATAGACCATTCCTGAACTCTTCTTCTCTAAGGTAGTTATAGACCATTCCTGAACTCTTCTTCTCTAAGGTAGTTATAGACCATTCCTGAACTCTTCTTCTCTAAGGTAGTTATAGACCATTCCTGAACTCTTCTTCTCTAAGGCTAGTTATAGACCATTCCTGAACTCTTCTTCTCTAAGGTAGTTATAGACCATTCCTGAACTCTTCTTCTCTAAGGTAGTTATAGACCATTCCTGAACTCTTCTTCTCTAAGGCTAGTTATAGACCATTCCTGAACTCTTCTTCTCTAAGGCTAGTTATAGACCATTCCTGAACTCTTCTTCTCTAAGGCTAGTTATAGACCATTCCTGAACTCTTCTTCTCTAAGGTAGTTATAGACCATTCCTGAACTCTTCTTCTCTAAGGCTAGTTATAGACCATTCCTGAACTCTTCTTCTCTAAGGTAGTTATAGACCATTCCTGAACTCTTCTTCTCTAAGGTAGTTATAGACCATTCCTGAACTCTTCTTCTCTAAGGTAGTTATAGACCATTCCTGAACTCTTCTTCTCTAAGACTCGTTATAGACCATTCCTGAACTCTTCTTCTCTAAGGTAGCTATAGACCATTCCTGAACTCTTCTTCTCTAAGGCTAGTTATAGACCATTCCTGAACTCTTCTTCTCTAAGGTAGTTATAGACCATTCCTGAACTCTTCTTCTCTAAGGTAGTTATAGACCATTCCTGAACTCTTCTTCTCTAAGGTAGTTATAGACCATTCCTGAACTCTTCTTCTCTAAGGTAGTTATAGACCATTCCTGAACTCTTCTTCTCTAAGGTAGTTATAGACCATTCCTGAACTCTTCTTCTCTAAGGTAGTTATAGACCATTCCTGAACTCTTCTTCTCTAAGGTAGTTATAGACCATTCCTGAACTCTTCTTCTCTAAGGCTAGTTATAGACCATTCCTGAACTCTTCTTCTCTAAGGCTAGTTATAGACCATTCCTGAACTCTTCTTCTCTAAGGTAGTTATAGACCATTCCTGAACTCTTCTTCTCTAAGGTAGTTATAGACCATTCCTGAACTCTTCTTCTCTAAGGCTAGTTATAGACCATTCCTGAACTCTTCTTCTCTAAGGTAGTTATAGACCATTCCTGAACTCTTCTTCTCTAAGGCTAGTTATAGACCATTCCTGAACTCTTCTTCTCTAAGGTAGTTATAGACCATTCCTGAACTCTTCTTCTCTAAGGTAGTTATAGACCATTCCTGAACTCTTCTTCTCTAAGGTAGTTATAGACCATTCCTGAACTCTTCTTCTCTAAGGTAGTTATAGACCATTCCTGAACTCTTCTTCTCTAAGGTAGTTATAGACCATTCCTGAACTCTTCTTCTCTAAGGCTAGTTATAGACCATTCCTGAACTCTTCTTCTCTAAGGTAGTTATAGACCATTCCTGAACTCTTCTTCTCTAAGGTAGTTATAGACCATTCCTGAACTCTTCTTCTCTAAGGTAGTTATAGACCATTCCTGAACTCTTCTTCTCTAAGGTAGTTATAGACCATTCCTGAACTCTTCTTCTCTAAGGCTAGTTATAGACCATTCCTGAACTCTTCTTCTCTAAGGTAGTTATAGACCATTCCTGAACTCTTCTTCTCTAAGGTAGTTATAGACCATTCCTGAACTCTTCTTCTCTAAGGTAGTCTTCTTCTTCTCTAAGGTAGTTATAGACCATTCCTGAACTCTTCTTCTCTAAGGTAGTTATAGACCATTCCTGAACTCTTCTTCTCTAAGGTAGATAGACCATTCCTGAACTCTTCTTCTCTAAGGTAGTTATAGACCATTCCTGAACTCTTCTTCTCTAAGGTAGTTATAGACCATTCCTGAACTCTTCTTCTCTAAGGTAGTTATAGACCATTCCTGAACTCTTCTTCTCTAAGGTAGTTATAGACCATTCCTGAACTCTTCTTCTCTAAGGTAGTTATAGACCATTCCTGAACTCTTCTTCTCTAAGGTAGTTATAGACCATTCCTGAACTCTTCTTCTCTAAGGTAGTTATAGACCATTCCTGAACTCTTCTTCTCTAAGGCTAGTTATAGACCATTCCTGAACTCTTCTTCTCTAAGGTAGTTATAGACCATTCCTGAACTCTTCTTCTCTAAGGTAGTTATAGACCATTCCTGAACTCTTCTTCTCTAAGGTAGTTATAGACCATTCCTGAACTCTTCTTCTCTAAGGCTAGTTATAGACCATTCCTGAACTCTTCTTCTCTAAGGTAGTTATAGACCATTCCTGAACTCTTCTTCTCTAAGGCTAGTTATAGACCATTCCTGAACTCTTCTTCTCTAAGGTAGTTATAGACCATTCCTGAACTCTTCTTCTCTAAGGTAGTTATAGACCATTCCTGAACTCTTCTTCTCTAAGGTAGTTATAGACCATTCCTGAACTCTTCTTCTCTAAGGTAGTTATAGACCATTCCTGAACTCTTCTTCTCTAAGGCTAGTTATAGACCATTCCTGAACTCTTCTTCTCTAAGGTAGTTATAGACCATTCCTGAACTCTTCTTCTCTAAGGTAGTTATAGACCATTCCTGAACTCTTCTTCTCTAAGGCTAGTTATAGACCATTCCTGAACTCTTCTTCTCTAAGGTAGTTATAGACCATTCCTGAACTCTTCTTCTCTAAGGCTAGTTATAGACCATTCCTGAACTCTTCTTCTCTAAGGTAGTTATAGACCATTCCTGAACTCTTCTTCTCTAAGGTAGTTATAGACCATTCCTGAACTCTTCTTCTCTAAGGCTAGTTATAGACCATTCCTGAACTCTTCTTCTCTAAGGTAGTTATAGACCATTCCTGAACTCTTCTTCTCTAAGGTAGTTATAGACCATTCCTGAACTCTTCTTCTCTAAGGTAGTTATAGACCATTCCTGAACTCTTCTTCTCTAAGGCTAGTTATAGACCATTCCTGAACTCTTCTTCTCTAAGGTAGTTATAGACCATTCCTGAACTCTTCTTCTCTAAGGTAGTTATAGACCATTCCTGAACTCTTCTTCTCTAAGGCTAGTTATAGACCATTCCTGAACTCTTCTTCTCTAAGCTAGTTATAGACCATTCCTGAACTCTTCTTCTCTAAGGCTAGTTATAGACCATTCCTGAACTCTTCTTCTCTAAGGTAGTTATAGACCATTCCTGAACTCTTCTTCTCTAAGGCTAGTTATAGACCATTCCTGAACTCTTCTTCTCTAAGGTAGTTATAGACCATTCCTGAACTCTTCTTCTCTAAGACTCGTTATAGACCATTCCTGAACTCTTCTTCTCTAAGGTAGCTATAGACCATTCCTGAACTCTTCTTCTCTAAGACTCGTTATAGACCATTCCTGAACTCTTCTTCTCTAAGGCTAGTTATAGACCATTCCTGAACTCTTCTTCTCTAAGGCTAGTTATAGACCATTCCTGAACTCTTCTTCTCTAAGGTAGTTATAGACCATTCCTGAACTCTTCTTCTCTAAGGTAGTTATAGACCATTCCTGAACTCTTCTTCTCTAAGGTAGTTATAGACCATTCCTGAACTCTTCTTCTCTAAGGTAGTTATAGACCATTCCTGAACTCTTCTTCTCTAAGGTAGTTATAGACCATTCCTGAACTCTTCTTCTCTAAGGTAGTTATAGACCATTCCTGAACTCTTCTTCTCTAAGGCTAGTTATAGACCATTCCTGAACTCTTCTTCTCTAAGGCTAGTTATAGACCATTCCTGAACTCTTCTTCTCTAAGGTAGTTATAGACCATTCCTGAACTCTTCTTCTCTAAGGTAGTTATAGACCATTCCTGAACTCTTCTTCTCTAAGGCTAGTTATAGACCATTCCTGAACTCTTCTTCTCTAAGGTAGTTATAGACCATTCCTGAACTCTTCTTCTCTAAGGTAGTTATAGACCATTCCTGAACTCTTCTTCTCTAAGGTAGTTATAGACCATTCTGAACTCTTCTTCTAAGGTAGTTATAGACCATTCCTGAACTCTTCTTCTCTAAGGTAGTTATAGACCATTCCTGAACTCTTCTTCTCTAAGGTAGTTATAGACCATTCCTGAACTCTTCTTCTCTAAGGCTAGTTATAGACCATTCCTGAACTCTTCTTCTCTAAGGTAGTTATAGACCATTCCTGAACTCTTCTTCTCTAAGGTAGTTATAGACCATTCCTGAACTCTTCTTCTCTAAGGCTAGTTATAGACCATTCCTGAACTCTTCTTCTCTAAGGTAGTTATAGACCATTCCTGAACTCTTCTTCTCTAAGGTAGTTATAGACCATTCCTGAACTCTTCTTCTCTAAGGCTAGTTATAGACCATTCCTGAACTCTTCTTCTCTAAGCTAGTTATAGACCATTCCTGAACTCTTCTTCTCTAAGGCTAGTTATAGACCATTCCTGAACTCTTCTTCTCTAAGGTAGTTATAGACCATTCCTGAACTCTTCTTCTCTAAGGCTAGTTATAGACCATTCCTGAACTCTTCTTCTCTAAGGTAGTTATAGACCATTCCTGAACTCTTCTTCTCTAAGACTCGTTATAGACCATTCCTGAACTCTTCTTCTCTAAGGTAGCTATAGACCATTCCTGAACTCTTCTTCTCTAAGACTCGTTATAGACCATTCCTGAACTCTTCTTCTCTAAGGCTAGTTATAGACCATTCCTGAACTCTTCTTCTCTAAGGTAGTTATAGACCATTCCTGAACTCTTCTTCTCTAAGCTAGTTATAGACCATTCCTGAACTCTTCTTCTCTAAGGTAGTTATAGACCATTCCTGAACTCTTCTTCTCTAAGGTAGTTATAGACCATTCCTGAACTCTTCTTCTCTAAGGTAGTTATAGACCATTCCTGAACTCTTCTTCTCTAAGGTAGTTATAGACCATTCCTGAACTCTTCTTCTGGTAGTTATAGACCATTCCTGAACTCTTCTTCTCTAAGGTAGTTATAGACCATTCCTGAACTCTTCTTCTCTAAGGCTAGTTATAGACCATTCCTGAACTCTTCTTCTCTAAGGTAGCTATAGACCATTCCTGAACTCTTCTTCTCTAAGGCTAGTTATAGACCATTCCTGAACTCTTCTTCTCTAAGGTAGTTATAGACCATTCCTGAACTCTTCTTCTCTAAGGCTAGTTATAGACCATTCCTGAACTCTTCTTCTCTAAGGCTAGTTATAGACCATTCCTGAACTCTTCTTCTCTAAGGTAGTTATAGACCATTCCTGAACTCTTCTTCTCTAAGGTAGTTATAGACCATTCCTGAACTCTTCTTCTCTAAGGTAGTTATAGACCATTCCTGAACTCTTCTTCTCTAAGGTAGTTATAGACCATTCCTGAACTCTTCTTCTCTAAGGTAGTTATAGACCATTCCTGAACTCTTCTTCTCTAAGGTAGTTATAGACCATTCCTGAACTCTTCTTCTCTAAGGTAGTTATAGACCATTCCTGAACTCTTCTTCTCTAAGGTAGTTATAGACCATTCCTGAACTCTTCTTCTCTAAGGCTAGTTATAGACCATTCCTGAACTCTTCTTCTCTAAGGTAGTTATAGACCATTCCTGAACTCTTCTTCTCTAAGGTAGTTATAGACCATTCCTGAACTCTTCTTCTCTAAGGTAGTTATAGACCATTCCTGAACTCTTCTTCTCTAAGGCTAGTTATAGACCATTCCTGAACTCTTCTTCTCTAAGGTAGTTATAGACCATTCCTGAACTCTTCTTCTCTAAGGTAGTTATAGACCATTCCTGAACTCTTCTTCTCTAAGGTAGCTATAGACCATTCCTGAACTCTTCTTCTCTAAGACTCGTTATAGACCATTCCTGAACTCTTCTTCTCTAAGGCTAGTTATAGACCATTCCTGAACTCTTCTTCTCTAAGGTAGTTATAGACCATTCCTGAGCTCTTCTTCTCTAAGCTAGTTATAGACCATTCCTGAACTCTTCTTCTCTAAGGTAGTTATAGACCATTCCTGAACTCTTCTTCTCTAAGGCTAGTTATAGACCATTCCTGAACTCTTCTTCTCTAAGGTAGTTATAGACCATTCCTGAACTCTTCTTCTCTAAGACTAGTTATAGACCATTCCTGAACTCTTCTTCTCTAAGGCTAGTTATAGACCATTCCTGAACTCTTCTTCTCTAAGCTAGTTATAGACCATTCCTGAACTCTTCTTCTCTAAGGCTAGTTATAGACCATTCCTGAACTCTTCTTCTCTAAGGCTAGTTATAGACCATTCCTGAACTCTTCTTCTCTAAGGTAGTTATAGACCATTCCTGAACTCTTCTTCTCTAAGGTAGTTATAGACCATTCCTGAACTCTTCTTCTCTAAGGTAGTTATAGACCATTCCTGAACTCTTCTTCTCTAAGGTAGTTATAGACCATTCCTGAACTCTTCTTCTCTAAGGTAGTTATAGACCATTCCTGAACTCTTCTTCTCTAAGGTAGTTATAGACCATTCCTCAACTCTTCTTCTCTAAGGTAGTTATAGACCATTCCTGAACTCTTCTTCTCTAAGGTAGTTATAGACCATTCCTGAACTCTTCTTCTAAGGTAGTTATAGACCATTCCTGAACTCTTCTTCTCTAAGGTAGTTATAGACCATTCCTGAACTCTTCTTCTCTAAGGTAGTTATAGACCATTCCTGAACTCTTCTTCTAAGGCTAGTTATAGACCATTCCTGAACTCTTCTTCTCTAAGGTAGTTATAGACCATTCCTGAACTCTTCTTCTCTAAGACTCGTTATAGACCATTCCTGAACTCTTCTTCTCTAAGGCTAGTTATAGACCATTCCTGAACTCGTCTTCTCTAAGGCTAGTTATAGACCATTCCTGAACTCTTTTCTAAGGTAGTTATAGACCATTCCTGAACTCTTCTCTAAGGTAGTTATAGACCATTCCTGAACTCTTCTTCTCTAAGGCTAGTTATAGAACATTCCTGAACTCTTCTTCTCTAAGCTAGTTATATCATCTGAACTCTTCTTCTCTA